>NC_044199.1:22710100-22823538 GCF_900880675.1 Sparus aurata
TCAGACAGACAGACAGACAGACAGACAGACACACAGGAGACACACATCAGACAGACAGAAAGACAGACAGGAGACACACATCAGACAGACAGACGGACAGACAGACAGAGCGACATGTAGACACACACACAGAGCTGCTTAAGCGTGCTCTCACATGCACACAGACGCACACACACAGTATATTTCCCAGCATTTAAACGACATTAAACGATCATTTTTTCACTCATTCAATGTGCGGCTTGATCGGACTCTGTATGCTATAATTCAGTTCTCTAGAATATTAATCTTTCGCGTCGTAAGACGCGAACAGCTGCGAGACACTTCCCATAAGGAATGAATGGGATGAGGTCAAAAAACTCGCAAATCTGCGATGTTTTTCAAACATCTCCTGCTCTGGCATACATTCAGCTAGAAACACCATTCCAGCTTTAAAATGTAGGCACAGGTCTTGAGTATTTTTGTTGTATTTGAACTTTTTTCCTATGATGTGTAGTTTTTGAACTGTGATCCTTGAACGATGGTGAGTGATTTTGGAGAAATTCTGGGTTTTCAATGATTGTGTATGGGGGAATGTTCGTGCAGCAGAGTGGAGAGGGCCAACTGACTCCGTCACAGTCTGTTGCTACGGCCCCTGCCAACTGTCACCTAGCAACCGAAATCAGCTGGGCAAAGAGAGAGAGTGACAGACAGACAGACAGACAGACAGGAGACATACATCAGACAGACAGACAGACAGGAGACATACATCAGACAGACAGACAGACAGACAGGAGACACACATCGGACAGACAGACAGACAGACAGGAGACACACATGAGACAGACAGACAGACAGAGAGACATGTACACACACACACACACACACAGCAATGCTTAAGCGTGCACTCACATGCACACAAACGCACACACAGTATATTTCCCAACATTTAAACTACATTTAATGATTATTTTTTTGCTCATTCAATGTGCGGCTCGATCGGACTCGGGTTGCTATTATTCAGCTTTACGAAATGTTAATTTTTCACGACATAAGTCGCGAAAACTGCGATAAAGTTTCCCATAAGGAATGAATGGGGGGAGGCCAAAAAAGTCAGAAATCTGCAACGTTTTTCAAACATCTCCTGCTCTGGCATACGTTCACGTAGAAACACCATTTCAGCTTTAAAATGTAGGCACAAGTACTGAGTATTTAAATTGTATTTGAACTTTTTTCCTATGATGTGTAGTTTTTGAACTGTGATCCTTGAATGACGGTGAGTGATTTTGGAAAAATTCTGGGTTTTCAATGATTGTGTATGGCGGAATGTTCGTGCAGCAGAGTGGAGAGGGCCAACTGACAGAGTGAGAGAACTTCAAAAATTTGCTCAGACATTTTCTCTTTCCGTGATGATCCTGGCCACAAATTAGGCTCAAAAACAGTGATATTTTCCAGAGTTTTAGCCACACGTGTCTTCTTTCTCCCAATGTGTCTACTTTATCGGTAGGATTTATGGTTTTGGATTGATCTGCCTCTAATCGACAAGAGTAGCTCTCAACTGCTCCATTCACTCCAATGTAAATTGGGAAGAGGATTTGCAAAACTGCGGCCTTTTTTAACTCGCTCCTATTACCACATTTCTGAAGCTAGGACCACAAAACTTGATGTGTGTGTTCCTTAAGGCCTTTCCCACTTCATGGTGAGGAAACTTTGCTGATGCCATGTTTGCTTTTTCATCACGGGGCAAAGCGCACAGCCCACTCTCGCGATTTCCCGGCGGGGAATTGTCTAGTTATTATTCTTCTTCCGTACGTTTTTTGTCCGTTTTCAACTCATTCAAACTTTGCCCGATTCAAACCATTCAAATATCAAAATGTTCAGCTTTTTAAGGACATTACTGCTATTACTTTTGGCTTTTCTAACTATTATACTTTTGGAAATATTCAGCTTTTAATGCAAAATTTTGCCAATTCATCCTTTATGGGGATTTTTTCAAATTTCATTCTGCTATAACTTCAGCATACCTTCAGCTATTCAAACCATTCAACCATTAAAATGTTCAGCTTTTTAAGTTTCTTCAGCCTAAAAAAAAATTAACATTGCAGCAAATGGGAAAATCTTCAAATCCTCTTCAAAACTCATCGCCTTTCAACCTCTTCTTGTTCCTCATACGTTAAGCGAGAGAAACCATTCAAACTTTAAATGAATCACAAAACCTTGAACTATTGACCTTGTATTCAGTTTTTAAAATTCTTGTACCGTTTTGAAATGGTCCCAGTTTTAGTTTTAAGGATTT
The DNA here is from genome assembly GCF_900880675.1 of Sparus aurata. Lineage (NCBI taxonomy): Eukaryota > Metazoa > Chordata > Actinopteri > Spariformes > Sparidae > Sparus > Sparus aurata. Next base: position 22,712,373 of record NC_044199.1, read on the forward strand.
TAAGCCCGTCTTCTGAGTTTATAATGGGTGTGTATTGCGTGAGCTAGAGTGCGTGACATCACCAACTGCCGCACCCCAGAGTGACGAGAAGCACCGAAAACAGATTATTTTTTTTGCTTCAGCTTGATTAGGATCCCAAATCTTGTACTTGACATAGACAATATAGGCATATAAACGTAGGAAATCCTGTTGACATTCAGCTGATCATCTCATTTCAGCTGTAGGACTTACGGTTTTGGATTTAGAAGCCCAGGAGCGACAAGCACGCCTGAATGTTCCCCATAAGCGGCAATGTTAATTTTGAGCCCAAATTTCTGGAGGATCGCAGACGGTACATGTTTTGTCTCTCGCTCCTGTGCCCTCATTATGCACTCTACAGAAATAAAAATAACATGGGTGCGTTCAGCAATGTCTCCTGTCACTCAACATACAGCATGTTTTGGCAATAACTATAACAGTTTTCTCAAGAATCGCAGGAGTTTGGGAGGCACTTCCGCATTCATTCCTTATGGGGACATTTTCGTCTGTATTTCTGCTCCTGCTGCAGCATGTCTGCAGCCATTTGAAGCTCTTTCTGCCTTTAACTTCTCACCTGTCAGCCTTTTTTCACCTTTTTAACCCCTTTCTGCCCTGTTACTCTACAACTTTTTGGCCTTTTCAGTCTTTTTTTCACCTTTTTAAGCTCATTCCGCCCTCTTACTCCACAGCCTTTCTTGTTGTTTTCACCTTTTAACCTCTCCTAGGCCTCTTACTATACTGCTTGTCATCCTTTATTCACCTTTTTAACCTCTTCCAGCCCTCTTACTCTACAGCTTTTCATCCTTTATTTACCTTTTTAACCTCCTCCAGCCCTCTTAATCTACAGCTGTTCATATGTTTTTACCTTTTAACCTCCTCCAGGCCTCTTACTCTACTGCTTGTCATCCTTTATTCACCTTTTTAACCTCTTCCAGCCCTCTTACTCTACAGCTTTTCATCCTTTATTTACCTTTTTAACCTCTTCCAGCCCTCTTACTTTACAGCTTTTCAGATGTTTTCACCTTTTTATCCTCTTCCAGCCCCCTCACTCTACAGCCTTTCATCTTTTATTCACCTCTTCCTGCCCTCTTACTCCACGGCTTTTCATATTCTATCACCATTTTTACCTCTTCCTGCCCTCTTACTCTACAGCTTTTCATCCTTTTTCACCTTTTTCAGTCGTCGTCGGCCTTTAACTGTTCACCTTTTTTGCCTTCTTTCATCATTTAAACATCTTCCTGCCCCCTACTCTACAGCTTTTCATATTGTTTCAACTTTTTAACGTCCTCCAGCCCTCTTACCCGACAACTTTTCATCCTTTATTCACCTTTTTAAGCTCTTTTAACCCCCTTACTCTACAGCTTTTTAGCCTTTTTAGATATTCATCTTTCTGCCTTTTCAACTCCTTTAAACATCCAACTTAATGTTCAGCTCGAGAAACTGTTCAGCTATCAAAATGTTCAACTTTGTTAGCCCATTAAACCTATTACCTTTAACCCTTCCTGCCTTGCCTGCCCTTTTTAAATATTAATATTTCTGCATTTTCAACTTTTTCATACATTCAGTTTTATATTCAGCTAGATAAACTGTTTTGCGATCAAAATGTTCAAATTTGTTAGCCCATTAAACCTATTGCTTTTAAGCTTTTCTGCCTTTCCAGCTATTGGAAAATTCTGCTTTTTCTGCAAAATCCCGTCCATTCAGCTTATAGTTTTATGCATTTCCCGCAGTACGTTCAGCAGATTTCGCTTCAGTCTTCAGCATTCACACTGTATTTTCGCAGGAAATGCAACTTTTTCTAGTGTAGTTTAAATGTTGGGAAATATACTGTGTGTGTGCGTTTGCGTGTGAGTATGTGAGTGCACGCTTATGCTGTGTGTATGTGTGTCGACATGTCTCTCTGTTTGTCCGTCTGTCTGTCTGATGTGTGTCTCCTGTCTGTCTGTCTGTCTGATGTGTGTCTCCTGTGTGTCTGTCTGTGTGTCTGTCTGTCTGATGTGTGTCTAGTGTCTGTCTGTCACTCTCTCTCTTGGCCCAGCTGTTTTTGGTTGCTAGGTGACCGTTGGCAAGGGCCTTAGCAACGGACTGTGAGGGAGCTGATTTGAGAGCAATTTCTGCCTCACATCTAGGACGTCAAACTAGTGCTATTTGGTCAAAATCATACATGATATCGACAATTTTTTTTCACGATCGAGCCAGAAAGGCCTTAAAGAACACACTCATAAAGTTTTGTGGTCCTACCTTCAGAAATGTGGAAATGGCAGCGAGTTAAAAAAGGGTGCAGTTTTGGAAATCCTTCTCCCGATTTACATTGGAGTAAATGGAGCATTTCAGAGCTACTCTTGTCGGTTAGCGGTCGATAATTCAAAAACCGTAAATCCTACCGATAAAGTAGACACATTGGGAGAAAGAAGACAAGTGTGGCTACAACTCTGGAAAATATCACTGTTTTTGAGCCTAATTTGTGGTCAGGATCGTCACGGAAAGAGAAAATTTCGGAGCAAATTTTTGAGTCTCTCTCACTCTGTCAGTTGGCCCTCTCCACTCTGCTGCACGAACATTCCGCCATACACACTCATTGAAAACCCTGAATTTTTCGTCCCATTCATTCCTTATGGGACATTTTTCGTAGTTTTTCGCGACGTACGTCGTGAGAAAAATAATAGCAGCACTCTTCCGCCCGAGCCGCACGTTTTGATGTATTTTTTTTTTGTATTCGCTCAACGATGCGGGGCGTGAAAAGAGCCAAAAAAGAGCGGGAGGGGGATAATAATATTGAAGAGGGTCGAGGAATAACAATAGTGGGCTGGCGAGCACAGCCCACTATGGACACCTATAGCTCTGCTATAGAGGTGTCCATAGTGGGCTGGCGAGCACAGCCCACTAATAACTAGAAAAATTTGCATTTCCTACGAAAATACAGTGTGAATGCTGAAGACTGAAGCGAAATCTGCTGAACATACTGCAGGAAATGCATAAAACTATAGGCTGAATGGTCGGGATTTTGCAGAAAAAGCAGAATTTTCCACTAGCTGGTAAGGCGGAAAGGCTTAAAAGCAATAGGTTTAATGGGCTAACAAAGTTGAACATTTTGATAGCTGAACAGTTTCTCTAGCTAAACATGAAGTTGTATGTTTGAAGGAGTTGAAAAGGCAGAAACATGAATATCTAAAGAGGCTAAAAAGCTGTAGAGTAAGAGGGCTGAAAGAGCTTAAAAAGGTGAAAGAAGGCAAAAAAGTTTAAAAGTTGAAGGCTGATGAGGACCAAAAAGGTGAAAAAGGATGAAAAGCTGTAGAGTAAAAGGGCTGGAAGAGGTTAAAAAGGTGAAAAAGGATGAAAAGCTGTAGAGTAAGAGGGCTGGAAGAGGTTAAAGAGGTGAAAACATGTGAAAAGCTGTAGAGTAAGAGGGCTGTGAGAGGTTAAAAAGGTGAAAAAAGGATGAAAAGGTAAAAAAGTTCAAGGGTGAAACAGAGTCCTGCACGGGTTCGGGTACCCGCGGGTACCCGAACCCGTGCAGGACTCCTGTGTCGGACACGAGTGCGGATCGGGTCGGACGCCTAGAGAGCGGGTCGGGTTTTGCGATTGTCATTTTCATGGCGTCAGGTGCAAAAAAAAAAAAAAAATCATTAGCGACACATCTACAAAAATATGCCTGCATTTCAATATGATAAGCATGTACCGTATTGACTCAGATATAGGACGAGGTTTTTTTGGATGAAAATGATGTGGAAAAAGTGGGGTCGTCTTGTAATCGGGGTCTAACCGTTGACACATGCTGATAGTTGTCTGGGTCGCAACACGACCACAACAGCAGAGGGCGCCAGCTTATTGTAGAGAGGTCACTGACACTGTGGCTGGGTTATCTGTCAATCACAGCGGAGAAGAAGTGACAGGAGATGAAAAATGGAGAGACGCGGTGATTTTACGGAGCAAAGTGGATCAAGTGTGGGGCAAGTTAACAGACATCTGAGGCGGAGCTATGATGCTGATTTTAAGATAATGGTGGTCAATGAAGCGGAGGCGCCAAACAACTGTCAGCCACCTAAGAAATATGGAGTTATGGAGTGTAATGTCCAAAGATGGCGGGTCCAAAAAGATCGTCTGAAAACGCTAACAGTAAGAGAAAAGCTTATCGTGGTCCTCTAAGCAGCCGCTTCCAAGATACTGACAGGATAGTTTGTGAGTTTGTTATTGAGAAACGAATTTTGGTTATCAGAGTCTTTTTCTGAAGTCTTGAAAAGAGGGGTCGTCTTATAATCAGGGTCGTCCTATATTCGGGACAATACGGTATATTTGCGTGCTTGCGCATTCCCCACGCTGGCTTACTTTCATTTTTAAAAATTGAGTCAGTCTAATTTTGCTTCGGGTGCGGGTCGGGCGTCGGTATCAATTTATAGCGGGTCGGCTCGGGTGCGGAATGTAATTTGTGCTACTGTCGGGAAACGGGTCGGATGCGGTTTTAAGTATGACGGGTACGGGCGGGTGCGGGTTTGCAAAATAAGACCCCTGCAGGACTCTGGGGTGAAAGAGCTCAAATAGGTGAGAAAGGGATGAAAAGGTAAAAACATGTTGAGTAAGAGGGTTGGAAGAGGTTAAAAAGGTAAAAAGAATATGAAAATCATCAGAGTAAGAGGGCTGGAAGGGGTTAAAATGGTAATAACATATGAAAAGTTGTAGAGTAAGAGGGCTGGAAGAGATTAAAAAGGTGAAAAAAGGATGAAAAGGTAAAAAGATGCAGAGTAAGAGGGTTGGAAGAGGTTAAAAAGGTGAAAAGAATAGGAAAATCTGTAGATTAAGAGGGTTGGAAGAGGTTAAAAACGTGAAAAGAATATGAAAATCTGTAGATTAAGAGGGCTGGAGGAGGTTAAAAAGGTGAAAAGAATATGAAAATCTGTAGAGTAAGAGGGCCCGAAGAGGTTAAAAAGGTGAAAAAAGGATGAAAATGTGAAAAAGTCAAAGGGCGAAAGAGCTTAAAAAGGTGTAAAAGGAATGAAAGCGATGAAAAGCTGTTGGAAAAGAGGGCTGGAGGACGTTAAAAAGGTGAAAAAATATGAAAAGCTGTAGAGTAGGGGGCAGGAAGATGTTAAAATGATGAAAGAAGGCTAAAAAGGTGAAAAGTTAAAGGCTGACGAGGACCGAAAAAGGAGAAAAAGGATGAAAAGCTGTAGAGTTAGAGGGCTGGAAGAGGTTAAAAAGGTGAAAACATATGAAAAGCTTTATACTCAAGAGGGCTGAAAGAGGTTAAAAAGGTGAATAAAGGATGACAAGCAGTAGAGTAAGAGGCCTGGAAGAGGTTAAAAGGTGAAAACATATGAACAGCTGTAGAGTAAGAGGGCGGAATGAGCTTAAAAAGGTGAAAAAAAGACTGAAAAAGCCAAAAAGTTGTAGAGTAAGAGGGCAGAAAGAGGTTAAAAAGGTGAAAAAAGGCTGACAGGTGAGAAGGTAAAGGCAGAAAGAGGTTAAAATGGCTGCAGACATGCTGCAGCAGGAGCAGAAACAAAGACGAAAATGTCCCCATAAGGAATGAATGGGAAAATGTCTCCCAAACTCCTGCGATTTTTGGGAAAACTGTTATAGTTATCGGCAAAACATGCAACATGTTGAGTTACAGGAGACATTGCTGAACGTACTCATGTCATTTATATTTCTGTAGAGTGCATAATGAGGGCACAGGAGCGAGAGACAAAACATGTACCGTCTGCGATCCTCCAGAAGTTTTGGCTCAAAATTAACATTGCGCCTTATGGGGAACAGGAAAAATCTCTTTCCCGTGATGGCGCCTCAGAGGAAATGGCTGCAGACAACGTCTGGGGGTGGGGAGTGGTTGACTGTGTTTGAATATAGTTGTCTGTAGGGGATAACTAACTCTCTCCTGCTCTGCAGCCGTCTAGTAGTGCTAAATCTTTAAGTTTTGTTATACCAGCTATTCTCAGCTGTTTTCCCCCCTACATTTAAATTCATTTGGACAAGACAATTTTCATCTGAAGTACCAATGGAGTCTCTAAATGGTGAGTTATTATTTCATTATCCTATTTCATTATCCTATTTCTAATAAGGTGGTTTTAATGGTTCTGTTGATCTTAGGATAATGTTTTGCATACTGTTTTAAAGGTTTTGTTTATTAGGTCACTTGGTGGGTGCTGTGTTGGATGTTGAGGAAAACCCTGATGCTGACAACCAAGGCTAGTCTTTAATATCACTCATTTATGTTAGAATTTATTCAATTTACAATTTGTTTTAAATTGATTTCTTTACCTTCTTTTGTACAGTTTTCAGGGAGAAACACGGTGCCCTGGTGACATCATTAGTGCAGAGCGAAAAAAACTTGATGATCAGATAGCTGTTTGGAAACAGAGAACTATTGGGGAGGATCAAAAAGGTCTTGATGGTAAAACAGTGTTTTTTTATGCTTAAATAGAAATTGTCAATATGTCGTCAGTTTATATTAATCATTTATAAAAAAAAAAATTCTGCTAATATGTATAGATTGCCCTCCCCCTCATAAAAAAATCAAAAGTCTGGATTGTGCTAAAACCTCTGGCAAGAAGTCATTATTGAGCCGAAAACGTCGTGGGATTAAGAGCCGTCAAACTGATAATGATGCAACGTATGTAACAACTATTTGTTAGTAGCATGAATTAACAGTCATAGTGTGTGTTATTATAATTATTAATATACTTGAAATAAATGTTATTGTTGATTCTAATTTTTTCCTAACTTTATCGCGTTATCACAGGTCGGGGAACGGTGTATGGCAACCGTTAGACATTCCTCAGAAGTCGCAGTTCTTTCCCCCGAGAGAAGTGGATGAGGCAGTGCAGGCACTCGTGCAGCTAAACACAACGCCGAGGGACGAGCCCCAGTTACCCGCTGGATATGTGGTTGCCTCTTCCCAAACAGGTGTTGTAGAAAATGATGTGTATGACAATGATATTTTTATTGTAAGCCCTCGGTCCATTACACCTGATGAACAAATATCAGCAGATGTATTGTCGCTACTGGCCGCTACAGTTAGCAATATACAATCATCCCCGGTAGGGAGTCCTAATAGCAGTGTGATCAGTGTGGGCAACACGCCTTTGACGTGTCTACAATTTAATGATTCTCTGGATTTATCAGACGTGTCTCATAGCAATACTAATCAGGTTGGCTCGTTAGAGCATTTTGCTCCCCTACAGGAAACTGAACTGCCTGATTTAAGTAACCATTATGGCCTCGATCTTTCCGGTCTAGGACTAGCTAAACAACATGACGCAGAGACACAGACATCAGTTAATTTGCAGGACTTTGTGGTCGGTAGAGTTGAACAGCTGACAGCTGTAGTAAATAGTGAATTTGCAGAATTAAAACGACACCAACTGGCTTTGGAAAAATCTGTCAGTGAAAATAAAAACCTGTTACAAAAACAGAATGAAAAGCTAATTGAAATAGTGCAACAACTAAGAAGCTCTACTGCGCAGCATAAAGAGGATACTGCAGATGTGAGACGATTGTTGAGGGAGCATTCCGATTGTAACACCTCCATTTCTATTTTGCTAGACACGTTGGTGCAGAGGCTCTTGAGTAAAAATTTTACACATCTCTGTGACCCTAATTAGCAGCCATCATGCCGCCTCATAAAAAAAAATTCAGACTTAAAGACGGGATATGGAGTGTTTTAGACACCAGTGATGATGAAAATCATGAATGGAACTCTGATGATGAGAGAGCTGTACCTATTGCCAGCGAAGGCGTCCATGGTAGATATATCCGGTTTGCGCAAAAAAAATGGTTTGCCTTATGGTGATAATGTAGCGGGCAATGTCGACACATTGTCTAGATGGGCTAGAGTTCGGGCTAGACGAGTCGATGCCTTAACAAGACGTGTGACACATATTGCGTCCACCCGCCTCTGTGCTGCTCGTACTGTTGCTCATAATGCTAGTTTTACTTGTGCTAATGATGGTAATGTTGTGGCTGCTTGTGGTAGCGTGGCCTGTGCTGATGAAACTACTTCTGCTGGTGTTTGTGCTAATGTGGACTGTGCTGATAAAAATGCTTCTGATAATGGTTGTGCCGGTGTTAATAACAGTGTTATTGAGATTTTTGACGATGATGATGATGACTCTGTTAGCCTTGTTAGCGTAGGGTTCGATACATCAGTCAGTGTTGATACTGAGTCTGTTGTTCAGGCTGACAGAGTTATGTTGCAGAGGCCTGCAGACCCCCTCAGTGTTGGTGGGGCTTGTTCTATAAATCAGATAGGTGGTGGTGGTGGTGATAGAGAAGCAGAACAGGATGCAGTGGCTGAGCGTGAGTCGGGGTCTGTTTCCTTCTCTGATGATGATGATGATGATGATGATAATGAGGTGAGACCACCGATACAAGTCCGTGACATACCGAATTTTAATGCGATGGAGTTGCGTCAGCGTCTCGATTTCAGAGACATCAGTCTCGATAACCCCGAGTTGGTACCCAGGAGAATCAGAGAAAGGTTGTCTGGTGTGATAGACCGTGCGTTAGATGGTACACACCCTGGGAGTATTTTAAATGCGGTGTTAAGAGGACCGTCCCTAGCCAATGATGTGCAGGCTTTTTTAAACTCTGACAACCAATACAATACAGATTTGTTTCTGGAAGAAATTTCGCGAGTTTTACAGAGTAATGACACGTCCATGTCTGATGATGAACTAGAGTTTATTGTTACGGTGGTGCAGAACAGAAGCGGCGGAAAGCGTAAAAATATTAATAAAATACCGTATAATAAGATATTGTCGGAGAAAACACGATTCATATTTAATCCTGACAATAGGGGAGGCAATAATTTGTGCTTCAGCCTCTGTCTTGCACGTTTTGAAAAAAAAGACAAGAAGAGGAAAAACAAAAATTGCTCGAACAAACAGTGGATGTAGAAACATTGGATGAACAAACATATGCAGAAAATACCCATCTGAAAATTTTGGGTGATCTCACAAGCTGTGCGTCCTTTGATAAAGTAGCCGCATTTGAGAGAGAGATAAATGCAAAAATCATAATATTCCATCACACAGCCGGTCGCAAACGCCTGGCGTGTTACAAAACACATGATGAGATTAACAAACATACCGTCTGGTTATACTTACGGGATAATCACTATTATTTAATAGAAAACCCGGCAGGATTCTTTGGCTCCGCATACGTGTGTAATTATTGTTATGAGACATATGAAGCGGTCTTGAGTCATAGCTGTAAACTCAGGTGCAATGTCTGTTTTACAAATGCTTGTCACAGACATCCAACTAAAACTGTAAAATGTGGTGACTGTAAACGCATATGCAAATCTAATTTTTGTCACAAGCAACACAAAATGGTGGAGATAACTCATAAAACAATACCATGTGACAGACTAAGGTACTGTGAGACATGCGGCAGTGTCTACACAGTGGGAAAAGGAGGTAAAACACACAAATGTCGCCCTCTTAAGTGTCGTCACTGCAATGAAGAAATAATGGATGTCAAGGCCCCCCACCAGTGTTATATTCAGCCTCTGAAAAAGAAAAAGCCGACAGATAAATACCTGGTATATGATTTTGAAACTCGGTATCACAATGGCAGGCACGAAGCAAATTTTTGCTGTGTAAAAGACCTTGACGGTAAAAACATGTTTTGTTTCCCCGGCCTAAATTGTGTGGAAACATTTGTTGAACGCTATCGAAAACCCAAATATGATGGATACACATTCATTGCGCACAACGCGTCAGGGTTTGACAACTATATTTTGCTTGAATATATGGTGAAAAATAAAATCACACCTGAACTGACCATGCGAGGTAGCAGAGTCATTTTGATGTACGACCGAGCGTACAAGCAGCGGTGGATAGATTCTTTCAGCTTTCTACCTATGCGTTTGTCAAAAATACCAGCAGCATTAGGGTTTGAGGACATGATGAAAGGTTATTTTCCTCATAAGTTTAACACGGCGGGGAACGAGAAGTATGTGGGTCCCTATCCGGAACCATATTACTATGGTTATGATAATATGAGTGACAGTGAAAAAACAACATTCATGGCTTGGTATAATACTGTCTGCGGAGAAACTTTCGACTTTGAGAAAGAGATTCAGCGGTATTGTGTCAATGATGTGAATGTGTTGCTCAGAGGATGTAGTATCTATCAGGATACTTTTCGGAAATGCACAGAACTTGACCCCTTTGTCAAGTTCTGTGCATTTCTGGCTATCCAGGACATGTCAAAACGCCTGAGGATAAAGAGAGATACATTGAGGAGTATTTCAAAAAGGAGGGTATCCGGCTAGACCCAGACAAAATCTGTGTCAACAAGGCAGTAAGGAGTTGCAACAAGCTTCTTCTGAACTCGTTATGGGGCCGTTTTAGCATGAGGAAGAATTTGCCAACATGTGAGTTGATAACAGAATCAGACCGCTTTACACAGCTGATGTTTGGTGATCAATATGATGTGCGGCAGTTTTGTTTCATATCAGATGATGTGGCTATAGTACAGTGGTGTCATGCTGACATTAAAGCGGCCAGAACAAAAGATGTAAATATCTTTATTGGTGCCTTTACCACTGCTCATGCGCGTCTCATGCTTTATGATGTGATGGAGAAGTTAGATCGCCGTGTGTTGTATTGTGACACGGACAGCGTTGTATTTACTTCCCAGCCGGGGGAGTGGATCCCACCCTTAGGTGAATATCTGGGTAATTTGACGGATGAGTTAAATGATGGAAATTTGTGTGACCTTCCTGAAGAAGATTATATCACCGAGTTCGTGTCGGGGGGTCCAAAGTGTTATGCTTATCACACAGCTCACGGCAAAACAATGGTTAAATGCAAGGGTGTGACCCTAAACTCCAAAAATACATCTGTGGTCACCCACAAGTCTCTGGTGGGTTTGGTTCGAGCCTTTGTTGCCAATCAGAATACAGACGCACACGTGGTGACTGTTTCTGAAACCATTAAAAGAGACAAAAAGCGCTTCCTTCTCAAGAATGACACAGTTACAAAAAAAATTCACGCTGTCTACCACAAACGCAGAGTATTAAGTGATTACACTACCCTACCTTATGGCTATTAGACCAGATCAAGAATTTGATGCAAGACTACAACATCCGTTTAGTTTGGTGGTGAGCGGCCCTTCAAATTGTGGGAAGACATATTTTGTTAAAAATGTCATTGAAAAAGCATCGTCAATTATTACACATAATATTGACAATATCGTGTACATATACTCTTGTTGGCAACCTTTATATAATCAGCTACTTCAGATAAGAGAAATTAATTTTGTGAATGGTCTACCCGAATCTCTGTGTGATGATGTGTTGTTACCCCCAGAGAAAAACAATTTGCTCATTATAGATGATTTGATGAATGACGCCAGCAACAATTTAGAAGTGCAAAATGTTTTTACAAAATACGTTCATCATAGGAACTTGAGTTGTATATATTTAGTCCAAAATTTGTTTATTCAAGGCAAGGCTAGCCGGACTATTAGTTTGAATACCAATTACCTTGTTTTGTTTAAAAACCCCAGAGATAAATACCAGATAACTTTAATAGGAAGTAACTCAAACATTTTAGAGTTACCAGGAAACATTTCCTGGTAACTCTAAAAAAATTTTGGAGGCTTTTAATGATGCCACCAGTACAATACACCAGGTTATCTTCTTATTGATTATAAAGCCAAGACACCTGATTATTTAAGACTTAGAACAGCTTTGCTGTCTGACCGTCCGGTTGTATACATCTCTAAAAAGCAGAAGGGGTAACCATGTCGTCACGCATGCAGAGGAATTTGGCCCTGTTGGAACTGTTATATAAATCAACGCCGAGTATGCGCAGGGTCATAGTGGGGAAAGCTAGCTCAGACTTTATCAATGCTCTGTGTGAAATAGCTCTCAATGTGCTGAGTGGTAACATCCCTTTGACTGATAAACAGTACAAACAGCTGAAAAAAAGGAAAGCCGTCATCAGATTAGTAGCCGACAAAAAAGTCAGACTTTTAAAAAAGAAAAAGAGTATCAATCAGTCTGGAGGCTTTTTGTTGCCTCTACTAGGAGCAGCCATAACATTTATAGTCGGTCTTTTTAACAGAGGGTGATATGGAGCATACGCAGAAAATGTTCCTGGTGCCGCAGCATCAGTTGGATGCCTTAAAACAACCGCAACAGTATGAGCAGAACAGATCCATAAGACAAACGGCGCAAAATGAATTGGATAAAGCCATGACTGATGTCCTAAACCTGCCAGACACTGATGTATATGAAAAGGCCAAAAAATATGCAGGTATTCTACAGAGATACCTAGTGATGACAAAACAGAATGAGCTTGAAAAAAACCTTTTGACTCTATCCATACCGAACACTTCAGACCTTGTGGCACCTATCGATGACCAAGATAAAAAAGATTTAATCGCTGAAGAGGTACTAAAACACATGCCTAAAAGAAGCAGGAAAAATGCATTTTCCAACACATTTTGGAAGCTGCAGCCCGGGCAAAAAATGTGATCTCGTGGACAGATCAGGGCGAGATTGTCATTGACAACCGTCCTGTCCGAGGTTCGCATTTATATGATCTGATAAAAAGTGTCACTGCCACGCATAATGTTTTAGACCATATGTGTCAAACTCAAGGCCCGCGGGCCAAATGTGGCCCGCCACGTCATTTTATGTGGCCCGCGAGAGCTTAAAAGGTCTGATTATCTTATAATAAATAAGTGAAAAGGATGCATTGACCATAAACTACATTTCCCATAATGCATGCCGATCATGTTAACCGCGAAGTGACGGCATCCCGCCACTAGACTGCGGTGTTTCCACATCAGTGCCATTTTCCGAATTAAGAAATACAAACAATGATCCCAAAATGTCCAGGAAAAGAAAAATTGATGCAGATGGAAGGCTGTTTCAAGAAAGATGGGAAGGCGAATATATGTTTGTGCTTCAAGGAGAAAAACCGGTATGTCTTTTGTGTTATGAGGCAGTGGCTGTTGTCAAAGAGTACAATCTACGTCGGCATTTTGACACTAAACACGGAGCTAAGTATGCCAAAGTGAGCCTTCAAGAAAAACAACAAATGGTGGAAGAATTAAAAGGCAAATTGCGATCGCAGCAGGATATGTTCAAGAAAGCCACAACCAAAAACAGCACGGCAGTTAAAGCTAGCTTTATTGTGGCTGAAGAAATTGCCCGCGCTGCAAAGTCTTTTTCAGAGGGTGAATTTTTGAAGCAGTGCATGCTGAAGGTCTGTGAGCAGGTGTGTCCCGACCAGATACAGACTTTTAAAAATGTCAGTTTATCAAGAAACACCATCGTGGACCGAGTTAAGGAACTAGCAGGAAACCTGGAAACACAGCTGGCCGAAGAGACATGCAGCTACATTGCTTTTTCATTAGCTCTTGACGAAAGCACAGACAACACAGATACAGCGCAGCTATCCATTTTTATTCGAGGCATCAAGTCGGACCTTTCTGTCACTGAGGAGCTGCCATGCATGGGACCACAACAGGACGGGACATTTTTGATGCGGTTTTGATCCCATTACCCTGGGAAAAGTTGGTGGGATTAACTACAGATGGTGCACCTGCAATGTGTGGAGGAAAGGCGGGCTTTGTTGGACTAATGAAGGAGAAAATGCAAAAACTAAGTAACTGCCACACGCCTCTGATAACATATCACTGCATTATCCATCAAGAAGCTTTGTGTGGGAAGGTGCTGGGGATGAATGATATAGTGACCACAGTCATGAAGACAGTGAACTTCATTCGGGCGCGTGGCCTAAATCATCGTCAGTTCCAGCTGTTCTTGCAGGAGATGGGCTCGGAGCACGGCGACGTGCCGTACCATACAGAAGTACGGTGGCTGAGTAGGAGCAAAGTCCTCAAACGATTTTTTGAGCTTCGGGAAGATATTGCTCTTTTCATGCAGAGTAAAGGAAAACCCTTGTCTGAACTGTCCAATCCAAACTGGCTGTGTGACTTTGCTGTGTTGTGTGACATAACTGAGCATCTTGCCCAACTGAATCAGAAGCTGCAGGGACGCAAACAGGTCATCACGCAGTTGTCCGACATGATCACGGCTTTCCAGCGTAAACTTGATCTGTGGATGTACCAAGTGAAACAGGACAATCTGGCCCACTTTCCTGTTTGTCAGAGCATCTCAGCCACATTTCCTGGTACTATTTCATGTACTCAGCTAGCTACCAAACTGAGCCGGCTAATGAATGAGTTTGATCGGCGCTTCTCTGACTTTAGAGCACAGCACTCAGGCTTTGCCATCTTTGCCAATCCTTTCACCACCGACGTCTGCACTGCACCCCAACATCTTCAGATGGAGTTAATAGAGCTTCAAAGTGATAGTGGCCTGAGAGCAAAGTTCCAAGATGCTGCAATCCAGGACTTTTACCGTCAACTGCCCCCTGATTTGATGCCACAGCTTCGACTTCATGCTGCCCGTGTTCTGTTTATGTTCGGGAGCACCTATCTGTGTGAGCAAATGTTTTCGATCATGAATCTAAACAAGACCAAGCACAGATCACGCATCGCAGATGACAACCTCCATGCTGTTCTACGGATTGCCTCAGCACAAGACCTAAAACCAGACATTGACACACTGGCCATGAATAAAAGGTGTCAGACATCTGGTCAGAAAACACATAGGTAAGCATTTTTAAAAACCTAATTAAAACCAAATAAAATGTATTTTAACCAAGAACATGAATAGTTAAACTGTGTGCAATTTAATGATTGTGCTTGCATTTTGCTTTGTGTTTGTTATTTTCAGAGCATGATCAATGGATGAGGATGGTGGAGAGGGGCTTCATGTGGTGTGTTAAAGGACAGGCAGCATCTCCTCATCAACCTCACCTTAAAACTCACTTACAACTTATAGACCTGTCATTAACAGCAGCACTGCGGTCACAGCACACCGACCCCGTCAGCTGTCATTTGTCTGAAGTCCTCAGTGGGTTCCTCAAACCATAGCTCATCACTGCTGCACAGAAGTTTGTGAATGCAGGATTATTCTACTAGTGGAGTCAAATGCCTGAGCCGAAATGGATGAACTTGGTGAAATGTGGGTTTGGGGTGTATGAGAAACACTCTCTGCTGCTTTGTAGCTCTGGTTCGGTGAATTACTACCATCACTGCGAGCTGGCGACAGGCAACAATCAGGCCAGTTCATCATCTGAAACCAGAAGTTATTTTCTTCTACTTGTAATTTAAGATTTTTTTTATGCAAGCCTGTCTTTTACACACTATTTACAGAGCTGCCAATTTCTTTCTTTGCTTTTCTTTGTCTGCATAACTGGATTTATCTGTCTGTAATATTCAAAGTGTATCACAGATGCAATTTACCTTAGATATATATGTTATAAAGATAAGAAAATGTTTAGAATATAATATTGTGACACCTATATTTGTTCCAGGTTCCTTAAGTGGCTGCATGAGTGAATAATCTGTAGGACCTACAGTCCATCAAGTGAATATGTTGACCAATATAGTTGTGCACTGAGACAACCCTTGTGTTGTTATTTTGAGTATATTACATGTACTACGTTACATGTGTAGCAATGTATTTAGTGTTTGCAGGTTTATGTGTTTATGCAGACAAATGTTCATTGTAATCAAACCATCTCTCATTAGTTGGATGTATCCTCTTACAAGGCTGTGTGCAGCCATTTGTTTATGTAAAATGCTACACCTGTCACAAATGTTCTTAAAAGCTCACAGTTGTTGGTTGGACTGTTATTCTGCCACTATGACAAAAAAGTTTTTAACAAAGTTAATATCATAACTTGTTATTTATCCTTATTCACTTGGATAGTTTGATCGTTGATTGATGGAGTAATGTGGGTTTCATGAGCTGACAAATTAAAAGGATTTATGTTATAACAGAGCAACAAGCAAACATTTCTTTTTACATTTATGCAAATATATATGTTATATTTGTAAGTTGAATAATAAAAATCCAGAGTTATTTAACGTTAAGGAGTAGTTGCATTTATTTCACATTACATTTAGTTACATTTAGCTACATTTATACTGCCTCAAAGTTACATCTGGCCCTTTGAGGGCAACTATTATGCTCATGTGGCCCTCGGTGAAAATAAGTTTGACACCCCTGTTTTAGACGATTCAAGACCTGTAGGTTGGAACGCTTTTTTAAAAACCATGGCCCATTTAAATATTCCTTTATCTGCCATCCCAAACACCCTGGTACGACGGGCTATTACTGAGTATAAAGTGATCGATGACACGTTTGATAATGAGAGTTTTATGAGTCGTGACGCTAGTCATAAGAGAAAAAGGCTAAGTCTTGGTAGAACACACAGATCCAGCACACCTCTTAGGACCCCTAGGTGGGAACCAGACAGCCGGAATACCTCTTGGTTAAATTTCTAATTTCTGTTGTCTATTTTTACTACGTTTTATTTTAACTACTTATATTTACTATATACGTTTTTTTGTCATTTTATGTATGCTGTAATATGTATAATATTTTTAACTTCTATTTTATTTTTTAATTTTATTTTCTCATATTTTTTGATCATTTTATGTACGATGTAATTTGTATTATGAAATTCTTGTTTGCTGTGCAAATGTTTTGATGACTAGACATGTGTAATCTCTCTTCTTACTCTAAAATGGTACATTGTTTTTTGTTTTGTTTTTTCCTCCTTAACTTTATATTACCAAATGTTTTGTGTTAATAAATTACTGTTTTGTTTTTTATATAAATTTTATAACAATGATTTTTACAGTGTGAATAAAAAATGACAACATCTTAAAATAAAATTGTGTTCAATATTTATTTGATGTGACATGTTTTACACAGCATTTATTATTTAAATACACATTTGTTTCCCATACTGTACACATGTAAAATTATATCCACGACATATGGAAGGACGTATTTTGTTAACAAATCGACATACCATGTTATCATTACATACAAGATTGGGTCCATACATATTTAACAGGCGTGTATACGGCACCCCTTTTTGCATATAAAAAAGAAAAAAGACACAATGCGGCCCACACGTTACTGCCAGGTTATTTTGAACCTGTTTTCTAGAATAAGATACATATTTACAATTCTTCACCAGAAAACTGTTTATCTCCTTAGGAAATTTGTCAGGCGGATTACCAAAACTGTCAAAGAAATAGCCCTGTCTGTCTTTTGTGATATAAATTGCCAGCCAGTGTTCCCCAGACATGTTAGAGGGCTGTGTGTTTACAATCAACATAGCAGGGCATCTATAAACACGGTGCTTAGGGAGCTGGTCGCATGCTAAAACCCCCAGAAAATTTGTACCGTTGACAATTATTTTCCTAACAACACCAGTTAATTCAATTGTATTCATTGTGTTTAGTAGTAGTCCATCAGTACTTGTCTCCTGTTTGATATTTCGATAACTGAGTCAAAGACAGAATAGCGAATCAAATTAACCGTCCGGGGCAAGGGAACTCTGAATCGGGCTTCCAGCCTTACGTTGCCTGTTTTGATTAGCGATCCATTTCCTGCACACCCTTCATCAGGTTCCAGGTTGAAACAGAATAATGTATAACCGGCGCCGAAATCACTGCGTGATATGGCCAGTGACCTGTCTTTTAGGTGCCTTCCTGTGGTCTGTATCAGCTGATAATACTCTCTTGTGTAATGACCTCTTTGAAAAAGCGGTTGAAAGGGTTTTGCGGGAAAAGACTGTCCATCGGCATACAGACTTATAAACTCTGTGTCATAGTTTCCAAAATTAAAGGGGTTGCGAGTATAACTTCCTGTATATCCTTCGTTATCGACAAATGCTACAAAAACAAATTTAGGGATCTGACCAATATATAGATTTTCCTGGTTGCACACTCTAGTTCCAGCAGGGATAGAGAAAGTCTTTAAAGCGACTCTGTCTATAGCATATTTAGCATTAGTATGCTGTAGAGCTCTGCTGTGAGCTAAGTGCACAGTGGGGGCAACAGACACCTTTTTTACAAACACGCTGGCTGACATAATCTTAACATGGAATTGTGCATTTACAGCAGTCATAAGAGAGAATTCATCTTTTGAGCGTATACATTTCAGAGAAATATCCACACCATTTAGCAACAGTTTTTCTTGAAAAAACAAATCAGCGTGTATTGGGGCTATTAACTCCACAATCCGACTGTCTCCAGTATATGTGCCTCTAGTCGCTAATCCTGTGTTGACTCTCGCTATAGATGCATCATCCATATGGCCACTGGTGTCCTTACAAAACAAACCCGGGCTGAACTGCGTGTCCAAAGTGTCCTTTCCATAGTTAATTAAACACTCAATTATGCCTCGATATGGGTACGTGTTGGAAGACTGGGTTATAAGCCTATCTCCCAGCATGATATCAACCTGTGAGAATAAGGTACATCCTGGGTAGTTTATAAATCCAACGTCTGCTGCTGGTGCCAGATTTGTACCGTCTGCATTTGTAATTCTCACACGTGTATAAAGATACGATTCGTTCAGGTCTAGGTAGTCCTCCCCACTAGCCGATATGTAAAATTCCAGAGGACCTGTGTCTGTAATTGCAGAAACCGGAGGGATTTCAACATAAGTAGATTTTTCAATAGATGTCTGGGTGTAGGGAACGGTAAACAGATCCAACTCGGTCTTTACACATTCTTCAGACTGATTATGAATGAGTGCCATGGTTGTCTTTTTAGAATTTTTGCCTAGAATATGTCTTTAGACAATGTCCTGGAGCGTCTGTTCGGCACCCTGTAACTCCTGCTGACTGACTTCTTTTTGACTGCTTTGCGTTTCTTAACAACAGTTGTACGTTTTTAACCACACTACGGCTACGCCCACGTCTGGAAGGGGGTCTTTTCAAAGGTCTTCTGCTGTACACCAGCATGCCACTCCCATCCTGATGTCTTGACATTGTATTTCTGGCAATATTCAATACAATATCTCCTGCTATATTTGTAGCCGCAGCCATTTAACAAGAACCATGTTTTTGCGGCCTAGTTTTTTTCTCATCAATATTTTTTCTATTTTGAAAGTTTTGTTTTTATCAATAATTACTAATTGCAGCTCTGGCTCATAGAATGTGCCTTTCACGACCTCACCCCCACAATCTAATAACCTGTACACAGGCGGATCTCTTGCTACACGTTCGGCTATTGTAAAATATTCATCTGTGAAGGTTTGCTCGTAACCTTTTCTTAACACACCGCGAAGTTTTGAAATTCTCACTTTATCGCCCAAACTGTATTTGAAGGCTACCGATCTCTGAGGTTTTAACTTATATAAATTGTTAAAGACCATTTTCTCATTGTGTTTATTAACAGCATTAGGGGCCATTTTTATCGATCTGTGATGAGATTTGTTGTAGGAAGCGGTCAGGTCCTGAATCACATCCACATATCTACGTGAATTTACAGACGATAGATACCTCCACATTCGAGTCTTGAAGGTTCTGTTAAAACGCTCCACCACACTGGCTTTAGTTTCGTTTGATGTTGAAAAATGTTGGATTTCATACCGATCCAATAGCTGTTTGAAGTGCAGCTCGTGCAGTATGGCCTCAGCTGCTCCTTGGATTCTAAAATCATTAACAAAGATTCCCTTTGTAGTTAAGAAGGTTTGAATGGCCGAAATAAATCGCTCATTCCACAGTCTCTCTGTAAGCTGATCAAAGTGGATCTCGTAGAAATCATCAGGGACCCCCCACACACAGTCGTGGTGTTTCTGACTGGGGTGATTGATCTGACAGCCGTAACAGATTTCCTTGAGGTATTTATAAAGCACGGAATTGAGCAAATGTAAAACGATGATATTTATATTGTCTATAAAGTTAGCAGACAACGCTTTCTCCGACTGAATAGCAATCAGATCTTGTGTGTCAGAAGGAGCCAGAGATGATGGAGGGGTCTGGACCAGCAGAGCAGGAACACATGGAGCTGGAGATGACGGCCGTGACACCAGATCCAGGCTAGGTGCAGGAGACGATGGAGCCGACCAAGGCTGAAACTGTTGAGGAGATGTATGAGGCTCCCAAGGAGGCGATTGCTGTGTAGATGTGCAAGGTTCCAAAGGAGGCGATTGCTGAGGAGATGATGGCGCCGACCAAGGCTGAAACTGTTGAGGAGATGTATGAGGCTCCCAAGGAGGCGATTGCTGAGTCGATGTGAGAGTTTCCCAAGGAAACGATTGCTGAGAAGATGAGACAGGGGACCAAGGAGGGGGCCAGACCAGGTTATATGGAGCTGTAGTGTCTGCTGTCAAAATGAGTGGAGATGCAGGACTATACTCTGAAAAAAAAAATAAATGACATCACGTTTAGAGACAGATCTGAAATTAACACATAGCTGTAGTTGTAAACATGATTACAAACTGAAATTATTTACAGTATGCCTACCATTTGTTATTAGCAGTCTGTGTGTCTGATGATTTTCGGCCTACACAAGGCAGGCAGGAGACTGCTCTGGATGCCAGGCGATATATCATCAAAAACAAGGCGCTTTCTAATATTCTCATAACAATTGTAGATTCGATCTCGCTTGATTGCTCCATCAATTTCTCTAAACACCCTCTGCAGACACCGCCAGTCACACCACTGGATAAAAAAAATGTTTTTGAACCATAAGTCATGCTCTTCAAGATTGAGCGGGTATGGCTGATTTTTCCATTCCTCGCGCCCTCTGGCAGCAATCAGCTTTTCCCTGTCTTCACACACACTAATAAAAATAAAATCATCTTGCTTGTGAAAAAAACGATCGGCCACAACCCGATAAATCTCCGGACCTGTAGCGCCAACCAACTGCGAAACATAAACTGTCTCAGGATATCCTGGCTGGTCAAGATCTGAGCAGACAACCGAACGAAACAGCTTCCAGTCTTTAGCAGACATCGACGCAACATCGCCCCCAAAACCAGAATCTGCCTGACAGTGGACGCTCATCTTGACTCTTCCATCGTGGTATTTTAAAGAATAAACATACCCGTTCAGACCCGCATACTCTAGATCCATCCCCGTCCTAGCGTTAGCTCTAGCATTGACCGTCATATTTCCCACTACACGCTTCTTTTTAGTGCGCTGGACATTCACAGCGGCTTCGCTAGGATAATGATCGCGTGACATACTATCGACGTCTCCGATTAAATTCTCCAGTTCGATAAGATCGTTGTTTGCCATGACTACGCAGGGGTCCCTTGTTGCTCAGAAGAAATCCGAAGGTGAAATGAACTCAGATGTGCAGCTCATATATACAGTGTAAGGGACAACCACACGGCCAAAAAGGTATGCATACTCCCCCCACCCACCTCCCCCACATACCGCCAGGTGTTAACAAAAGGGATGGTCCGAAAGAGTGTTAATCTGTCAGGCTTATCCCGAATAAAACACATGAAAACAGAATTAAACAAAATCCCAAATTGTATATAAATATATACATATACATATATGTGTGTGTGTTAAAAAAGTATTTTACATAGACACCAAACACTGCTAGTATCTATTAATGTATGCTTTATAAACCTTGAATGAGATAAAAAAAAATAGCGGCTAAAATAAACTATATATAAATTAAATATAATTTAATAACTAGCTGGTAGATATATCATTCACCGATTAAAAACAGTTATTAAAACTACTTATCATTCATACAAACGCTATACAGTGTCTACAGAGTATACAGATTACTGAATTTGTTAACTACAAGACTGTCTGCCCACATGTCTAAAAGTCCAACCCTTGATTTAACTATACATGCTTACTCTATTGAAGAACTTTCTTACATTAAACAACACCAAAGGAATACTAAAACACAACGTATAATATTGATACACAAAATCCAGATATCCCCTCTCAGGCTGCTCTCATTCAGCTTTCGTACTAAAAACTACGACCGATGCGCTATATGCTGGTTATTAGAAAGCATCAGAATGTCGTCTAATTGCATGCTTTATGACTTCGAAAAAATGCTTGCCAAAGCTGGGTTAAGCTGCCAAAAGAAATACAAGCTTCATTACAGCCTGATTTATTCAGTTGATAATTAACATAACACATTCTTGAGATAGTGTTGATATTGTAAGCCTCAATATGACGATATTATAATATCAGCTTGTATGAAATAAATGCGTTTATTTTTCAAGATTTCTCTCTCGATCATTATTGATTATTATTATTAGGTTTGCGGTGCTGCCTCACAGGGGGGAAACATTACCTCTATTTAAATGTCTTATTCATTTTTATCATATGGTATATTAACAGTAATCACTATTTATTAAGCTCAACAAATAAAGTGAAACACAGATGTGTGCGGAAATTCGTTTGGTTAGTTTCAGGGTTGTTTCGTCAAAAAGTCAAAAGATGGAGCTGTTGAGTTCATGATGCGTAGATCTACGCTGCTGACTGAAAAAGCGGCATTCGCCTTGACCGTCATCCATCTTAGAGGTAAGTACACCTTCATCTTTTAACATTAATACAGTTCAAACTAAACTGTTTTATTAACCAGTCTTGACTAGTGGGAAAGTTTGTGTGTATTGGATAGTTTTTGCCTGCAACAGTAGTACGAAAACCAACATTAGCAGCACAGCACTGCGTGCTCTGACTTGGCTAAAGCTAAGAGCTAAAGCTAACGGCACCTTTGCTAAAACTTTAACTAGCATTAGCTATTAAGCAAAATAAAGTTAACACATGGTTAAAGTTTGCCTATATAATCACTTGTCGCTCTCAGCAAGTTAAGTTAACCATAATCTTTACCTGAGGCAAATAATATTTTATTATAACATTACAAGAAACTCCTATATTTTCTGTGATATCTTACTGTGTTTTTATTTGTCATAGCTGTGTCTCACACATTTGTAGAACATAAAACATCCTGGATATCAAAAAGACAGTAATGTTGCCAACTGCTAATGTCAGGAAATAATTTGATATTTTTTGATGAAATACAATATCTATAGGAACCTGACATGTCTCTGTTAAGCCCACTATGAGGCTAATATGATCCTACTCAATATTTGCAATCAGTGTATAATATCGACCATTTTGCATATTTTTCTTTCTGTCTATCTTTAAATCATATTAATTAAAACAGTAGATTCGTTTTTTCTTGAGATACTATGGTCTACATCAGGGGTCACCAACGCGGTGCCCGCGGGCACCAGGTCGCCCGTAAGGACCAGATGAGTCGCCCGCTGGCCTGTTCTAAAAATAGCTCAAATAGCAGCACTTACCAGTGAGCTTTTATATATATAGATTTATTTATTTAGCTATTCTTGTTTAAATCACACTTACATGTAACTTACAAATGACAATACATATATATAAACACTTAAAATGTAAAGGGTTTTTTGTGTTTAATATAAATGAACTCTGACCTAGTATAGTTCAAAGGTCAGTATTGTGCGCATGACCAAAACGTAGCGTTTGTTGCGCTCTTACAAACAAGCTAACGTTAGCGGACGCAGCGAATATGAGGAGAAGAGTTACCCCAAAAAATGTCAGAAAAAAGAAAGAAAACATATCATTTTCAGGACGAATGGGAGGTAGAGTTTTTTTTTACCACTGTGAGAGGATCCTGCGTGTGTTTCATTTGCGGGGCAACTGTGGCAATAGCAAAGCGGCACAATGTGGAGAGACATTTCACTACGTGTCACACAAGCTACCATGCTAACTACCCACCGGGCAGCGCACTGCGCGCAGAAAAGGCCCGCGAGTTAAAGGCAGCTTTGTGCAAACAGCAGTCTTTTTTCACTAGACCCGTTAAAAACTCCACAAAAGCAACCGAAGCCTCGTTTAGAGCTACGCAATTCTTGATGAAGAAAAAGAAGGCATTTACAGACGGGGAGGTTGTCAAAGAAGCAATGATGATAATTGCTAAAACTGTGCTTGAAGACGAGAAGTATGGAACCGATGTACTCTCCAGTCTCTCCGATGTTCAACTCGGGGCAACTACAATGGTAAGAAGAGTGTCAGCTATGTCTGGGAACTTGACCGACCAGCTGGACCGTGATCTGGCGAGGTGCCGGTGGTTCAGCATCCAGTGTGACGAGTCGGTGGACAGCAGCAGTACGGCGCAGCTGATGGTCTTTATCCGGATGGTGTTTGATGATTTCTCCACAAAAGAAGAACTTCTGACACTACTGCCCCTGAAGACAACTACGAGGGGAGTTGACATTTATAACGCAGTGAAGGAGTTTTTGGTGGAAAAAAAGGTGCCGCTGGAAAAGCTGGTATCAGTGACTACGGATGGGGCTCCTGCTATGATCGGCCGACACACAGGATTCGTTGCTCACTGTAAAGCTGACCCAGAGTTCCCAAACTTTCTGCAGTACCACTGCATCATACACCAGCAGGCCTTATGTGCAAAAGTGATCTGCTTTGAGCACGTAATGACTCCCGTCGTAAAGATCATAAACAGCATCCGCTCCAGAGCTAAACAGCACAGAACATTCAAGGTACTTTTGGAGGAGCTGTCAGCTGAATATGGTGACCTGCTACTACACACAGAAATCCGATGGCTCAGCAGGGGACGAATTTTGCAACGTTTTTTGTCACTTTTGGATGAAATCAAAGAGTTCATGCAGTCCAGAGGTGAGGACACCGTGCTGCTGGAGGACACTGAGTGGATACTTGACCTTGCATTTTTAACGGACATTACTGGAAAACTGAACAGTTTGAACTGTGAGCTGCAAGGCAAAGGTAAAACTGTCGCCGATATGATAAGTGCTTTAAATGCATTTAAAGCTAAGATGAACCTTTTCTCTGTGCATTTACAGAGAAAAAAAGTGCCGCACTTTCCCTCTGTGCAGATGGTGCTGAAAGACAATGCTTCTGCATCTGAGGCTTTTGACAAAGTTGCAGAAAAGTACTCTCAGGTCATAAACAGAGTTGGGCAAGAGTTTGAGAACAGGTTTTGTGACCTGGATCAGCTTGAGCCATGTGTGTCGTTCATTTCTAATCCTTTCATGAACGTGGACATATCATGCATTGCTGAGCAGTTAAGTGCAACATTCAGCCTGGATGCTGAACAGGTGGAGATTGAAATTGTAACACTGCAAAATGACCTCCACCTCAAAGCCCACCAGGCTGCACCAAACTTTTGGTGCCTTGTTGACACAGAAAAGTAAAGTGGTGTATGCGCAGCTGCTATGAAGGTTGCAAGCCTGTTTGGTTCAACTTATCTTTGTGAATCAGCCTTTTCTGACATGAACTTCATCAAGAACAAACACAGAACACGCCTCACTGATGCACATCTGCAAGACTCACTCAGAGTTGCAGTGTCAAGTTACACACCAGAGTACAACACACTAGTTGACAGCATGCAATGCCAGGCTTCCCACTAACTGACAAAGAAACAGATAACAGATTTGGTGTCCAGTACAAAGTGTGACATGATTTATTTAAAAATTTGAGAGTTGACTTTTGTATTTTACATGAGTTATTATTTGTACAAACATGGTGCAAAGTAATTCATGATTTGTTAAAAAATGTTAGTGGCTAGCTAGTTAAAATGGGATATTGTGATTTCACAAGACTGTCTTAGAAGTGATCATTTGAAAATGTTCAATTTGAAAAATGTGCACTTAGAGAAAATATAAAAATAAAGTGTTGCATATTGATATTTATCTGTTTCTATATATATTTATTGTGAGAAATCATTGAGATGATCAGTGTTTCCACAAAGATAAATATTAATTATTAATAATAACATAGAGTTAAAGGTAAATTGAGCAAATTGGCTATTTCTGGCAATTTATTTAAGTGTGTATCAAACTGGTAGCCCTTCGCATTAATCAGTACCCAAGAAGTAGCTCTTGGTTTCAAAAAGGTTGGTGACCCCTGGTCTACATGAATAATAGAGTAATAACCTGACCCTGTATGCATGGTCTAGTGATATAGGCTAATGTTGTTTGTTTTCCTTTTCAGCAGAATGCCAGGATCCACAATGAAAACATGCATATCTTGCAAGCAACACATACGTGTTGCTTGCAAGATATGCAAGCTTTGTGGGGCACAGCAGCCCATGAAAAAAAAATGTATCACGGCAAAGAACAAGGCTACGAAGGAATGGGGAGAGAAGCTGAAGAAAGGGGGCAATATTGCCAAACTTTTTGATGCTGCACGGATTCTGGTAAGCTGTAGTTCTTCTGGTTCAGTATTGATGCACCAACCAACTTGCACATGAATGATACCAGCTAGACATCACAGCCAGTCGATTTAATGTATAGAGAAATTTGATAGTATGACCACCATATAGAATTTTAGGAAAACATATGGTAAATAGGAAGTAACTTGTTACTTGTGAACGCCCCAATTCTCCAGATTTGCACCAAACTAAACATGTCTTTGAACTACAATAGCTGTGAGGTCTGTGAAGTTTTGAGTCATTTGGCTACTCTTACAAAATCTGGATTTCTTAAGAACACATATTTTCTTGCACCTCATAAGCTGTTCATTTGATTCTCAGCAAAGTGTTATTTTAGCATTGACTATTGACTACTAATGAAGGCAGCCGGTAGGCCAAACTGTTTGATATCATTAGGGCATTTCAGGGATATTCACTGACAACATAAGTTGTTTTGTTTTTAGTATGTCTGTGTTGACATTGTTCATAATTTATTTGCAGATTCACAAGTTCAAAATGGCAGGTTTACACCCACTGCTTTTATATGGTCACTCCAAAAAAGAGACTGTGTCCTGTGGCAAGCGGTGTGGGCTGGATTTAGCCACGGAGACTGAAGAGGAGAGCATTCAGTCCATCCACACTCTGTATGAGAGAATCTTGAAAGGTTAGTCCATAGAATGCTTTATTGGTGCTTTTTTATTCATATTTCATCTTACCGTCCTGCATCACTGATTCATCACAAGATATTTCAGACCACCCGTATAGAGGGGTTAAACTTGCATGAGTCATGCATGTATTGTCTGAGCCCTGTTTTGTGCATATGTAGCATTTATACATGAATCCCCTGGTTTATATCATCTACCAGGCACCAAAGAAGACCTGCTCAGTATCTTCTGGAGTGATGGATAATATCATGCCAACACTGTCGTTTCTGCCATTTTTCCTGGTTTTCTTAGTTACAGGGTTAGAAATAATTAGAATTGTAATGATGTTTATCTCCACTCACTCATATAGGTAATGTTAGGACTTCACAGTCACCTGAACACACAATGGATGCAAAAGAAATACAAATACAGATTTTCAAAGAGCACCAAAATAGCTAGGAATTGTTTGTGCGAACCATTAGCTTAGATTTCTTGATGCATTTGGTTCTCACAACATTGGTTCACAATCTCAGTTATCAATCTGTCATGTTTCAATTACGTACTTATTGAGCTGACAAGTGTCTTGTATCTTGAACTTAAAATGAGAGGACCTGGGTAAATTATGGTCAGACTCATTATTTGAGTCAAGGACAAATGGTAAAATGAAGAACAATCACAACAATCAGATCTACAACTTGTTCCATGACAACAGACTGACTGAAATGTTGGGGTCCAATACATTAACAAATTGGCTTTCTATTATGATATAAACAAGACCAGCACACAGTAGTTCTAAATTTTAGCACCGTGCAGGTGTAAGAAGAATATGAAAATAGGAAGTCTGTATGTGTTTGTCCTGTTGCATGTGTGTAAAAGGGCATTATCTGTTTGTAGGTATGTAATGTCTGTTTTGGCACTTATGAATAGGCAATGATGCAAAAAATGTTGTCAGATGACTCAGTATCAGTTGTTTCCTGCAGCATAAAGGAGCAAGATAAAGGCTAGTGCTCAAACAATGAGGTTATGCTGAAGATGTTCAACTCTGCTTACAAATGGTACCTGAGAAAGCCTATCACTGCAAATATTTTTCAACTGAGTGCACTTGAATAGTTGTAACTGCTATAAATTAGTGTATATATTATATAAAACACAAGCAAGATACTGTATGTATAATAGTAACAACTTAAAGAATATTTTTAAAACTGCTTGCCCGCTGATGAAATTGCAGTCCACACATCTCTAATGTATGACGATGATAATACAGAATGAATGACAATGAAGATAACTCTTTTCCAAACAGTGATCATTAAAAGGGAGACAGGGGTTGCAGCCTTGTCCCCGGTGGACCCAGAGGGACAAAGGGACCCTGCTAAGCCCTCTCTCCATCCTGAGGCTGTAGATGGGGCCTTCACCACAGAGGAGGATGGGACTTTTATTTTGACTTGAACACCTTGTGGTAAGAAGGACTGCATGACAATTTTGTTACTGTAAAACACTTTGAGTCCACTTCAGAGGACTGTGGAAGAAATTCTTCTTGAATGTTGAGAGTTTCTAATTCTCTTTTTCATGCTTCATGGAGAGAAGACCCGTATGGTTCTTCTCTGTTGGGCTTTTAGTGTGTCTTGTCTTATATCCTGACTGCCTCACAGCTTAGACACAGAGGGAAGAGGGTTGGAAGCACAAATTCTAGGATTGTGATTGTGTTCCCCTTCTCTTAAGCCTGGAAGTAAAAAGCACTGGATGTGATACAAGCTTGCAATGTAATGTTACCTACATTTATACGACTTGCAAACAACATTTGAACTTCACAACATAAAGACCTATTAGTACATTATTACATGAGTACTCAGTAGTTATTGGTTGGATGACACCCACCTTGGAACTAAAACCTTCAACTATACACTGCATCTTTCAAGGTTGTTAAATTATTGCTGTGACAAAATTTGTCCATAGACAAAGAAACACCTGGTAAAGACTAATGAAGTGAAAACAATTCCAGCCACTCGCCTCACTGCTGGTAATTTTTATACGCAACACATTTGACAACAGTGGGCAATAGCATGTTTCTCATGGAACACCCTCGGATGCTCTTAAGACACTATGGTGGAATTCATTAGTATAGGAGAGAAATAATGACTTAGGCCAAATGATTTATGAATGAATGATAGTAAATACTAGCAGATGTTTTCCTTAACATGTCACTCCAGTTTTGCTAGATGTCAGATATAAGCAGCAGATAATCACTCTAATGACAGACTGAAAAAAATAGAGAAATGGGCTGAAATGCTTACTTCAACAGCTGAAGGGTGTCCTTAGTCTTTATGGTAAGAAATCTCTCCACACTGACAATGCAAAGAAAATGACAATTTGGGCAGGTGACAGAGACCATTGCATCAATTTAACAGAATGAATCATGTAAAGCCTAAAGATGTATGATATTGCATAGTCTCTGACCGGCCCAAGTCTCTATTTTTGAGGGAGGTTGAATGCTTGTGCAAACTGGCCACTTAGGTACCCAGCGATAAAAGGTTAAGCCTGTGGACCATTGAATAATCAGTCATTCTTTAGATGATTTTCCTGATGTTTACAAGTGTAATCTCAACTAACATTCCGATAACATCCTGTAATACAGTTAATATCTCTTAACTCTTTCCATCATTGTTTATTCTATTGTTCCCAAACCCAAGGAAGAAATATTTTGTGTCAAAATGTTTTCTAAGAAATATATACTATATGCTGTAGGGATGTCCTTAATCAATCTCAAAGATCGGTATGATCAAGCATCTGTATTGGCAGGTACTCAATATTCTACAATTCTGAAGAAACTTGTTAGTGTCACTACACTAGTCCCTGCAATGTCTGTTTTGGCACTCATGAATAGGCAATGATGCAAAAAATGTTGTTGAATGACTCAGTATCCGTTGATTATTCTCTTTTGCCCCACTGTACACTAGACCCTGCGCCTGCACCCTCTACCTCCACCTCACTTGGACCTCCACAACCCTCTTCTTCATCTCCACCCCCCATGACCAAGCCCCCTACCACTAAGCTGTGTTCTACACAAAAGCAAACAGGTAAGACTTCATGAAAAACACCTGCAAGAGACAAGATACTTTGTGGACTAGAATGTGTGCCCAGTATTTTCTTTTCCTATATGGATGTTGCACCCTGATGATAGAATAAAGAATAATCCATTTTACCAGGATTCAAGATTCACGGAAGGTTGAGTTCACAATAAAGACGGCATAATAATTATTTTGGATCTTGTTTTTGTGAATATTTTAGCCATAACAAGTTGAGATACTTGGTCACATACAAAATGCTATTACTTCTTGTTTTTTAAGTTTTTGTTGCCCTTACATGATACAGTAAAATGTCTTAACTGTTTTATTTATTGTTTGTTTTCTCTATCCCCACCGTACACTAGACCCTGTGCCTGCACCCAGTACTGTGTCCCAAACCCCTCCTGAACCAACTCCCCTACCCTCTGCTTCGCCCCATCCCCCTAAGCTGTGCTCTGCACTCAAGCAAACAGGTGAGACTACATGAAAAATACCTGCAAGAGACGAGATAATTTCCAGGGGTTGTGTCAAACAACTCTGCTGGCAGTGCAGTTTTGGCATAAACTCATGCCTGCACCTCCCACTCAGACCACGTCTAAATGCAAAAGCTTTTTTGTTAGATGTTATTAGTGTGGCTGGATCCCCCCTGTTAGTCCCTTGTTGAAGTTAGTGGATCGAAGCCTCATTGTGACTCTTGGACCAAATTGTCAACATGCTGCAATTTGGCATGCACTGTTCTTAAAGGGAATGTGATGAGTTGATGTGATTGATTGCTACATTTTTTTCATTATCATTTCCATTGAAAACTGTATTAAAGTACAAACACACCTCTAAACACCTCCAACTGAAATTGGTAAATTTGGAGACGATGCGCCTGCAGTATAACTTAACCCCCAGGTCTGAGCCTTCCTCCACCCACTGCATAATTCTGAGAAATACTAAAAAAGCAAGATGCTGAGGGGGGATTGCACTGGACATCCACAGTAGCGGGCTTAGTCCTGTGTGATGTGGGAGGAAAGAAGACACTGAAGAGGCAGCGTGACCTACTGATCAGTGCTCATTGTAGGCAAATAGAGAAGGTAGTCAGAACTGACCAGCAATGAACAGCTGCTGTCAGACTGCACTGGAAACTCAGAAAGTCTGCTGGAGCTTTAACAGAGTCTCTAGTTCACATCAAGAGACTGAGAGGTCTCCAAGGTGTGTCTCTGTCTGTGGGGGAGTGTCTAACTTGATACAATCAAACTTAATTCAGAGTGCCATTTTCACACATTTGGATCTTGCACTAGTCCATGTTATTGTTATTATTAAAGTATTTATGATTCTGATTCTGATTATAGTTTTGTTTTGATCTGATTAATTGGTCAGCTATATTTGAAAGTATAGTTTGCCATTGACCTAGGGGAAACAAATGCAATAGATCAAAAACTACAACAAAAGTGATCATTTGACTTCTGAATTAAACCATTTTACACCAATTGATGTAAAGCAGCCTTGGGAGAGTTAAATAGTATAACCTTGAACAAACATTTAATAACCTCCTTTTATATGTTGTGCCCTAACCATTTTCTTTATTTGCCCCTCACCTCCCCAGGTCGTAGAAAAAGACCCAAGCCAGTCAACCCAGCAGGTAATATTGCATCTGTTTTACGTATATTTTATTTTTTTCTGATATCCATCTCTTTTTCACTCAAGTTAAGCCAAATCTAGATATGGTATTTTGCCTTAATGTGATTAATTGCAGTACCAATATGTCTATCCTTTTGACCAGTTAATGACATGCTGGCAACATTTTCCATTATTGATAAGGTTTGTTATTATACGTGTCTTCGAAAAATCCTGACTATTACAACTTGTTTAAGTGCAGCTACAAGCTGAGAGAGATCATGTAGAAAGACTCTGTTGTGATAAACACAAATCATCACAGTGGTACCTCACCCCCCATGTCTTTGCCACAGTGAAATGAAATTCATATTCATGACAATCTTTATAACCCCTGCACAACAGCACAGATTTCATGTACAGACGGACACACACAGTATGTAAATCCTCATGCAAACTCTTCTAATACTCTTTTCTGTATAACTTATATGGGCTACCTTTCATTTTCAGACTGTGAATTCCATTCCACCATGGATAACTTCCCATATTCCAAAATCGTGTCACGAAGGACTCGAAATGTAAGTTGTTTTTGTTTTTAATTGAATACTGTACATTTTTGTCGAGCAGTACAGGGAGGAGCAAGATGTATCATGAATACAGTATATGTTACAGTAAATATGGGAAAACATTGAACTGGGTACATCTGTGAACTCCATGCTTACAGTGCAACAACCACTGTGCTGAAAGAATAGAGAATGGCAGAATATCTTTAATGTTTAATTCAGTTGATTCATGTTCACATTCGTGAACCAGACTGGAAATACACGGAATGCAGTCTATAATGTCAGCTGTTATGATTGTTATGATACCTGTTGTAATTGCTTATGATTGTTTTGTCTGATGCATTTTGGCTATTTTTCAGGGAATACGGGAGGTAAAAGTGAAGTGGGTGCCATGCCCTCAATGGTATGTATGTAGCTTCATCATACACATCATTTTGTACTTACCTGTTCGATGCAGTGTAGCTGTGAAAAGTATACAGGATCCAAGTATAGTTCTGTTACAGTTCAGTGCAAAGTTCATAAACACTGGACACCCGACCTATAGCCATTTTTTTTTTATAAAGAATGACATTCCTCTTATAATCTGATGGATGAATGGTTAAATGCACTGCATTTATGTAGCTCTTTTTTAGTCTGCGCAGTTACTCAAAGCAGCATTCACCCATTTACTCACATAATCATACACTGGTCGCAGATGATACCATGCAAGGTGCCACTAGACTGATAACCATCCACATACACACACAAACACAATTTAACATGCAGACTGCAGGGGTCTGGGATCATTCCCTCAACCTTATTAGCTCTAACTCAGACTCCTATGTCCCAACACATGTTTACACACACACGGACATCAACATGTAAGAGAGGCTCTTGGAACTATTTATTTGTCCTCAGCATGACATTCAATCCCACAGGCACCCCTGACCTACTGGCAAGACAACCACATTCAACAATACTGATTTTAGCGGTTTTGCTTTTTCTGCTTGATTACCAGTTCATTCTCTGATTACTGAGTGAAAACGGGACATCTAAATAACCCAGTGAATGTCACTTATCGTTAGCCTCATAGCATAATTGCCTAAGTCATTTTTTGGCCAAATTGTGATATCTGCCTAACTTTACTCTCCTACCACTGCTGCATCATCCTGCCTTTCTGCCTATGTCCTTGGCCAATCACAACACTCATTAGAATCCAAAAACACTATCTGCCTTAGTCATCTCTTTGACTTAGGCAGTTTTGATGATACAACAAAAATGGCAGAAAACATGAGAAAGAGGGCTCGGCTGTCCACAAGTGAAGCATTAGCTCTTCTCTTTGATTCGTTTTTATCTGGTAAGAGTTCATATTTATTCAATATCCAGTGACAAACTTTCAGTGTGGACAATGGACCATCAATGCGTTCTTCTGTGCCCCCAGACAAAAGCAAGTACAATGTATTATAAAACTAAATTACAGATGCACAACTTTGCTTGCTTCAACCTGAGTAACAAAGATGGGTATTGTTATGCTTGGGAGGAGCATGAAGGCTCCCTCAGCAGTGAGGTTTATGCCCATCTGCAGTCCAAACACTTTGAATCAATCCTAGAGGCCAACGGAAACATCGAGAAAGTCATTGTCTGGAGTGATGGCTGTGGATATCAAAATCGGTGTGGTACCATCAGCAACACCTACCTTCATCTGGCCATGAAGCATGGTGTCACCATTGAACAAAAGTTTGTGGTTGCAGGGCACATACAAATGGAGTGTGACTCCATGCATAGCCTCATTGAACGGCGCATCATCAAAGATATTCACACTCCACGTGATTACATTGTCATCTTTGAGACTGCACGAATGCATCCATCCCCATACAATGTGACTCAGCTATACCACAATGACTTCATGAAGTTATCTGGGGCCTATGTCATCAATATTCGACCAGGTAAAAAATTTGGTGACCCCACAGTCCATGACCTCCGGGCTCTCCAGTACTTGGCTGATGGTGGAATCTGGTACAAGTTGGATTTTGAGTCTGACTGGGAGGACCTGCCTCAGCGAATCAGCATCTCCGAAGAACCATCCCAGAGGAAAATGTTACTGCTCAAAGCTTGCTCCTTTATGGCTATGGAGCCATAAAGGAGCTCAATGAGAGTTCTCATTTCAGTCTCGTTGTCGTCTTTTTTGGTCTCAAACATTTCTCATTTGTTTCTCCTAAAATTCCTTAGGATCAATAGGTGAGACTTGAGACTTTACCACTTAAACCTTGCTCCTTTCCAGCACTGAGGAGACATTCTGAAACTTCATTGAGAGCTTGATGAGATCTCCTTTGAAACTTACAGGGAGCCCAAGTTGAGATTTTCTGCACCTGTTTCTCAGGAGAAACAACTGAGAAACAGAAGAAATCAGCCACAGCCTCACTTTGGTCTCACATAGATCTCATAGTTGTCTAGGAGAAATGAATGAGACACTACTGAGATCTCTTTTCCAATTTTCGTTTCCTGTGGGATTCCACTGGGTCCCACTCTTTCCTTCCCAATTGCCAATTACTCTCAGGAAATTAAATGACTTGCAGGCAATGAAACCAGTACTACCAAGAGTGGCCCACCAGTACTATGACAACCTCCCTCATCAATAGACAGTGTGAAAATGAGTTTGCACAGCACCTGAGTGGAACTTTGATTAAGGGTGGGAAAGGAAAACAGTGATTAAGGTTAGACATTAATAAACAACTTGGTTAAGGTTGACAAGTTAAACATCTTGGTTATATTTAGGAGAGTAAAACAACTTTGGTTATGTGATGTTTGCATTTATATGTAAGAGCGAAAAATGCCTAAGTCATGGCATATTCTGCCTAAGTCACTTTTTATTTGTTAGGGAATTGATGATGGGTCTTTTTCTTTTTGCATACTTGTTCACACATCTGGTTGAATGTACTGTTACAATATCAATAAGAAATATCAATATGTTTTCTAAAAATTATGTTTTTTCTTGTTTTCCAAAAACATTAAAATATGACTTAGGCAATTATGCTATGAGGCTGACGTTATGTTTCTGTGCATATGTCAATACATGGAAGTCATTTGTGATCTCTTCACACTGAATCAACTTGTACTAAAAAGGATTTCCCTATTTCCCATCTTTTCTTTCTTGTAGCCACCTGAGATGGGCCGATTCGTGGGTGACTCAAGATGACCTCACTTAGATTTCAAAGATGTTTCTTTAATGTGTTCTTTATTTTGTGATGTTCTGGTTTGTTTTTGCCATTAAAGTTATGCTGCTGCAGGCTCATCTCTCTGCTTGAGTTCTTACCTTAGTATGTCTTAAGTGAAGAACATGGTTTAAAGAAAATGAAGCTGACACAGCACTTATTTTCCTAATGAAAAAGGTTGCCTTTTTTCAGAAATCGGATGATTTAATGAGCATTTGTATCCAAGCCCATCCTGGTTGGTAGGAAGGGGACGAGAAGCAATGGCTGAACTCACTCGATTGTATACAGTAGTATGATTGACTGTTTCCTGGCGAAAGGCAGGTTGGAGAAACCATCAAGAGTGATCAGACCTCACCAACACAGCCACAGCAACATTCACACAACCAGACAAGAAGAAAGTCAAATGCAGTCATAATACAAAAAGGTTTGTATTAGTGGACATAATGATTATCTGCAATTCAGGTCTTTAAGAGTGAAAGGAATCCCTCATCCTTCATTGATTTGTTGTATGTCCTGTTGAGAGTCAGGCATTTTTGAACAAGCTTCAACTCTCATCAAATTAATCTGTAGACCTACAGTAGATGTGTAAAACTGACAGTGTGAACACAGGATACTAGGTAGAATAATACCAATGCAATCCTGACCATATAGGACTATTAAACAGCATTGGGAAATGGACTCAATTTACTCAAAACGGCAGTGTTAAGTCAATGCGGTTTTATAACTTCAAAGTTTTGATATTTTTTTGGGGTACAAGGTCAAACTAGGAGATATGTGTACAAAAATGTGTACTGAGAGATAGCTCCCACAATCTAGAATAATCTTGATCATCTCAGATCATCCTGTCAGTCGGGGGAAGGGAATACAGTGGCTCAAAACGTCCATACTGAGTTAATGGGAAAACATTCATATAAAGAATTATGTTGTTAATGGGGGAAAAATGGGTTTAAACTGGTCCAAAATGAGAAGTATGCTTGTGCATAGGCCAATCATCATTATATTAAACACATTTGGCAAATAAATACTGCTAAAAACAAGTTTTTCCGAATTTATCCAAGTTGGCCCTGAATAGGGTGTGAGAAACTACACCTGAAAGGGGCTGGCTTGGAGCAATATGAAAATTAAACTTTGTCGTAGGAAAACAGTGAAGACATCACTGGAAAGGTCTTGGCCTGGAGAGTAACATATGTCAGTATGAGAACTGTGTGAGGTTCCTGCTCCTCAGGAGTGACCTTTGAACCTTGAAATTGAGACAATTATGAAGGCTTACAGGACAGCAACAAAATGTGCTACAAACATGGGGTCAACAGTTTTGGAAAGCTCTTGACCTCTGCTACCATAACCGAGGGTAATCCAACAGGGGGGGTCACTGTGTGGGGCCAAAACCCAGAAAAAACACAATTTCGCCCTTTAAATAATAAGAAAGACCAAATCTGAACAAAAATATGTGTTCTCCACCTTCACAAAGCTCTGGAGACCTTCCATGCTTCCTTGTAATTTTGTGACATAATAGGGAAAAGACAATAGAACTACAAAACGTGTCGCAACACACGTCAGCATATTGCAACTCTGTACAAATTGTAGTTCTTTAAGCATTCTTCCGGGTTAGGGTTAGGTTTGTGAAATTAGGGTTCAGAAAACATCTATCGGGCCATTTTTCGACAGAACAAGTAAAACCATATCATATATGTTTATATTTTGTGAAATTTGATGACATAAAAAGATTAATATAAACATCTAATAGTGCTATTTTAACACGTATTTCAGTCGCTCTGTTTTGCGGACTACATGGGGTATGTTCAAAGGCGAAACTGATTCAGCAACGTTCGAAATCAGAACTTTCGGGGCTCGTGACTTGGATCTATTTTTGTTGCTGTGGAGTAATAATGTGGTTTAAAGTTGTTTTAAATATAATGTGGCTTCCTAACGAGACGCTGCACCATGCAGCTCAATCTATCACATCGATTAATAACAAACGTTTGTTAGCTACACGTTGCAGCTAGTGAACATACCCCAAGAGCGGTGGACAGCACTCCGTAGTACTTGCTCTGTTTCGCCGACTACAGGGGGTATGTTCAAAGGCAAAACTGATTCAGCAACGTTTGAAATCAGAACTTTCGGGGCTCATGACTTGGATCTATTTTTGTTGCTGTGGAGTGATGATGTGGTTTAAAGTTTGTTTAAATATAATGTGGCTTCCTAACGAGACGATGCACCATACAGCTCAATCTATCAGATCGATTAATAACAAACGTTTGTTAGCTACACGTTGCAGCTAGTGAACATACCCCAAGAGCGGTGGACAGCGCCATAGAATAGTATGAATATGGCGCTGACGGTAGAGAGCAATGAGACAATAGAAATTAATAGGGCCTCTGTCCTCATTTTTCATGTAGACTGTGTGCTTCATTTTCCTTTTTCATGTGCAAATAAACTCAAACTTTAGATTTTTTTAAATTAAACAACAATATTTATATCTTTCTAAATTAAGTGTCCTCAGTGCAGGAATGATGACGCATGAATGACTATAAATATTATTTATTTATTTTTTATGTGACCCATGAAGAGACAATGAATAAACATTCAAAAAAGAGGTGGACAAAGTACACAACTCCATTTAATTGAGTCAAAGCATAGATACATATTACATACTGTACATCTGGTCAAAATGTGTGTTCCAAGTGCTTGTTTTCAAGTATTCAGGCATTCTTTAATGTATTGTTGCCACAGTGCATTTGCAAAACCAAATGACTCAGACAATCCACTGAATGCACTGACTTCCTTGTAGAACCTATACAATAAAACTGAGGACTTTGTAGCATATGCTACAAAGTTTGTGTGCCGTAAACAGAGCAAACATTTCAAACAATATGAATCTTTCTTCAGTTCAGAAATCTCAGCTGTGAAGAGATAAAGCCATACAGACATGCTTTGGTGAGGAACCTTCACGAAAAATGCAAGCACTTTAAACTTCACTGCCAGCTAGGCGTAGTTAACATGATTGGTAATTCTCTTGTGACAAACAGTTTATTGCCTATTCTTAG
This sequence comes from Sparus aurata, assembly GCF_900880675.1. Taxonomy (NCBI): domain Eukaryota; kingdom Metazoa; phylum Chordata; class Actinopteri; order Spariformes; family Sparidae; genus Sparus; species Sparus aurata. Next base: position 22,750,573 of record NC_044199.1, read on the forward strand.
AAAAGAGCCTTCAAAACAGGGTCAAAGTACCATGAACCTTCATAGACATGTCATGGGGTCTAAAGTACGTTCAGGGTCTACAGTAAGAATTCAAGTGAACAGAGTTATGGTCGATCCCCGAGTGGGATATACAGGGTGTTGGTATTGAACCAGCAAACCAAAACGTGGATTCTATTCCCCAACTGCATTGTCCAGTCCCTTTTTTATTTGGGAGAAAAAGAGAAGATAAACAGGAATTAGTTAAACATAAACCTAGAGCACTGCATTTGTCACAGAATAATCAAACAATGTCAACCCATGACAGTATCTATGACATACAGTAATTTGCTTGTGTACAATATCATGTCCTTAATTACCTGCATGTCCATGTCCTCCTCATCTGAGTAGCTCTCCACATCACTTGCTACATCTTGCTCCTCAAACTGCTCTTCTCCCTCTTCAAGGTCCAGTGCAGACCCATCAAGTCCTGCCCTTACCACTTGCAAGTATTTATTTCTCACAGTGATAAGGTGAGACTGCAGCTGAGACCTTCTTCTGTTGAACTCTGCCTGAAGACCTCGAAGTCCTTCTTCAGAGAGGCTGCAGTGGCTACCTTCATAGTAATTAACAAAATATTTAAAAAGTCAAAATTACATTTATATTTTTCTTCTTTGTAATACATGTAAGTTTCCTGTATGTTACACACATACATAGATCACATAATATCTTCAAGTGAGATGCATGTGAGATCTGTTTGAGTCATGAAAATGGCATTAAAAAAATCAGCAAAACAGACAACTTAAATCTTTCTATGGAAGAAAAATACAGCTATGGGTAGATGAGTGTGATCTGTTGATATTTTTATTGTAATGGGTAATGGCTTACCCTCAGTGCTGATGGATAGACCACTCAATGTCTGCTCCCTTCTCTTGAGGAACTCCCAGTGTTGCCTTACTTCTGTGGCAAGGATCATCACCTCCTCCTCAAGTCTTCTTATGTGCATGACCTTATCAAAAATCTTTTTTTTGGCAAGGAAATCCACACCATCTGGAAATGCAATAAAGAAGAAAAGAACAATGAGGCCAGAACAAAGAGACTAAAAAGCTAATTCATAAATTAATGTATAACAGTTGGCGACCAGTCTCCCAATTCAATAAATTTTTTCCATGAGAAGACATAATGTTGCCAAGAATAATGAATTAGGCCATCACCTCTTTTGTCATCCAGACCCTTCTCTAAACTCATTCATAAAAAGTTGAGGCTATTCGGTGATACCAATAAGAAGGTTCAAAAATGCAATGTATAACATACCATTGGGGGGTAACTGCCAAGGAAATATGTAGCCAGCTTGTACTGTGTTACTGACAGGGCCGATTTGCTCTTGGGGTTGGACCATTGTATCATGCTGAGCCACATAAATCTCAAGCGGTTTCTGTTCCCTCCACATGCGGTTGCGGATCACAGAGCATCCTGAGTTGCTGTCTGGGAGACATCAGATAAGACACAATCCGATACATGAAGAAACCTAATAAACAAATGTGAAAAACATTGTTAAACCATTTGATGTCTTTCACAAACTTTGTACCTGTTTGGCTATAAAGCCGTGCCCTACGCTGCCTTAGGCCCAGAGAAGTCTCCTCAATTCTTGATCTCACTTGTAGCAGAGAATCATTACTGGCTGCAGGGGGTTCTTTACAACACAGAGCAATGTTGAGTTATGCAAGAACATAACAAATCAACATAACAGACAAGACCAACTCAAAGAAAGAACATGCTCATAACTGACATTGCTATGGACCTTAACAGATAAAAAACATTGACCGAACATTTTGCTTTCTGCAGAAACAGATGGTTTCAATTGTAATGCGGAACTGTTACATATTATATAAGTTGATTAAAGACACCTACCATGTTCAGCCCAGTCCTTGACATCTCTGACCCACTGTTCCACAGTCCCATCATTTGCAGACATCTCTCCTTTGAGGGTCTCTAGGCTCTGCCTCTCCCTCTCAAGATTCTGCTGTGTCTGTAGGAATAGGAGGGATGGGGGAAATTAAACTTTAAGAGTGACATTTGTCACTCATACTGCAATTTGGCCGCTTTTCTGAAAGAAGACGGTTACCTTACGAAATATTGTGCACAAGGTTTTACACATGTTCTCCATCTTTCTCTTATTCCAGTCCATAATCTGGACAGTTAGCATGTCTGTGCGTGCTGTTACAGATGAAAAAAGAATACAAAATGGATGCTTGGCTAGCAGCAACAATTCCGTTAAAAGGCTCCACTAGTGTAACTCTATGCTGTCAAGTCATGCTATCTATATGATTATTCTGCACATAAAATATCAAATATGAAAAAGATTTGATATTTCATAAAATATCAAAGCCTACAACCAACCTCCTTTGCCCATGAACGTTGTGATTATGGCGGTCCTGGACAGGAAGGAATTAACCATTTCCACCTCCTCTCCCAGGGTACAACCCGCTCCATCCTGATTGCCTCCTCCCCATTTTATCTGACATTTTAGGAACATACAGTGCAGTCTATTAATCTGAGTTCAGGGAAACATGCATTGTTGTTTTGGCTCTGTAAGAAGGGAGATTGGATTTGACATGGAAAAATTACTGGCATCGAAACACAAGGGATGAGTAAAAAATACCTCACACTTGATGCCATGTGCTTTTGCATGGAGCACAGACAACAGAGGCTTCATGGTGGTGAGGTGTCTGTACTCTGGGCAGGCTTCAGCAATTCTCTGGATGTAAGGCCAGTACTTGCATATTACATCCATACAGAAGAAGGCTGGTGGACTGGCTGTGATTTCCTTCTGCAGGAACATCGGATACGCAAAGATCTCACCCCGGTGGGATTGCATAACAGCATTGCAGTAATTAAGTATCACTTCATGAGAATTTGAAATAAATGTAACTGTAGTGAAAATACAAAGAATGTTTTTATACTTGCCTGTACATATTCAGGGCCCGAAGGATAATGCCATGACGGCACACTGCTACTTCTAGACCCTGGGGAAGAATTAAAAATTAAATTAAATTAAATTAATTTTAATTTAACAATAATTTGGCCTTTTCTTCAATTCTATATGCGTATTTAAATGTTACTGCTACTTTTCTCCATATGAAAAAGCAAATTGTTTTGTTTGGAAAACCTCCAGTGTGGACGCAGCCCAAAACACTTAATAACATCATATTAACTATTAATTGCACAAATCTACCAGCTCGTCCAACTATGCATGCTCGATAACTGTTGCAACTGCCATTTCCCTTGATGAGGACACAGGCATTTGGTCCCTGGACCATGGCTGCCCACTGTTTCTAAATGGCAAGGATGGGTTAATGTAAATTTCACCCATTGTGGGACAATAAAGGAAATCTTATCTTTTCTTATCTTAAAATGTTGTATTTGGCAAATAACACATTTCCCATTAACTGTTTTTCTATCATTATAGATAAGATAAGATATTCCTTTATTAGTCCCACAACGGGGAAATTCACAGGGGTTTGAGTGTAAGCAAAGGGTGGAATACAATGCACTACCACAAAATGTAATATTGTGAAAAGGGAAAGCTCTAGACAACATACTTGCTCATCAAGGCTGGAACAAGCCCTCTTGCTTGTTGTCTCCTTTGCTGCGTTCAGCTGAGACCTGCCACAAACGCCTTTACCTGGCAACTACAAAAAGGACAAAGTGAGAATAGTCACATTAATGTTTAATTCATTTAACAGTTTGGGGTTGATTCTGCAGCATCAAACTGCAGAATGCAAGTAATTGTAAATAATAGACAATGCTAGTTCTTACCTAAAATTAAATTTGACTATAAGTATATTGAGAATATATTTCATTAAAAATAAATAAAAAATGCTCTTACATGCTTGGCTCTCTTTTGGAGGTCGTCCACAAATGCTGCAACCTCGTCATCCTTGCAGATGAGCACACCATCAAAATAACCCCCTTCCTCAGAACTAAAGATCAGACATGGAAATATAAATTGTAAGGATGATTGCAATCATTTCATGTTAGCATTGCTGAAGAATTAACATGTGCAAAATGGTGAAACAAATGAGAGCTGATACATGGACATGCCTAGACCATGAAACATATAAAATATAAACTGACTGTCCATCCTTTTTGAAGCGGTAGTGCTTCCTGTTTCCATCCACAGACACAGCCAACATTAAAGGAGAACAGGCTGTGCAGGCGAATGGTTGCTCTGAGCACAACTTGTCCACTTCGTAGGAGCTGATGACCCACTCCATGAAGCTCTTGAAAAATGTGTCTGAGCAAACTTTACCAGTCTGATGAAAGAATAATCAAAGACACATTTATACTAGCATGCAGAATTAAAAGGAGATAATAGTAAATATTGTGTACTGTAGGCCATCCCACCCTGCCATGCGCTGTTGTTTGCGCTTCCAGCATTCTCATAAAGGTCAGGCGGGAAATCCCCGGAGCAGCCAAGTTCATCTCTCGAAAAGCTTGAAAAATAGCTACATCATAGATGGTATGGAAATGGATGGTGGCAGGCCAGTAGCCACTGACTTGGACATCGTACAGCCCTGGGGTCCAGCTGGCACAGCAGCCACCACATCGCAGCTCTGGGAGGGTCAGATCATATCGTCCTGGGGAAAAAAAGCATAAATTCATGTTATATTGGAGGGGGGATGGGTAAAACCATAGGGAAGTAGAAGTTATGGTATGGAGTTACCTTTCATGTTGATGAACACCACAGGCCTCCCAGGAATAACAGAAACGTTCTCTGGGGGGTAGTCACAAATCTGGTGTGGCATTTCCATTGGCAATATTCTAGCTACAAAAGGAAAAGAGAGGTTTAAAAATTCCAAAATTAGAGAGGGGTCATTTTTCAAGATGCCAAAAATAAAAACAGTTTTGTAAAGAAAAGAAAAAGATTTTATATATATATAGTACCGCATGTGTGGTGGGAATAGCCCCCTTCTGCAGCTTCCTTAACCACAACTGTTGGTGGCAGAGGCATGTGGAAGCCATGAATCATTGATTGCCGATAGTGCAGTGCCTGGGACTCATGGTGTATGTCACAGTCACAACAGTAATACTGCATAGGCATGCATTCTTGACATCTTATGATGGCTTCCTTGCTGAGGCATCTTTGACAGAGCCTTGGTTTAATGCTGTTAGCTTTCAGCATGTTGTCCAACAGCATCTGTCTGGCTTCCTTCCATCTCTCTGAGGAGAGAGCGTTCCTGGTTTTCCAGTCCATGGCTGCTGTTGGTGGGCTGGTGTCCACATCATCAATACCGACATCACAGTGTGATGCACTGTGATGTCTCTCCAGTTCTTTTAAGGCAGCACCTGTTTCAGGAGGGGGGTAAAATGCTGATGAAGCAAAATTGGGGCTTAGCAATGAATCCTAATTTTACAAGCTACAAATATGCGTATCAAAATGCCCTTCCACATTAAGCATTATGGCAATGCTGAGATGTGCAGGCCTATAAATCGTATTCTACAGACTTGGATTGGTAGATTCCCACAGAAATCACACCACAATGCTTGATTGTTTGACTGGTCAAGCCAAAACTCATGGGAATCTATAAGACAAAAAGATTATGATTACTTACTAAGTCCGGCCTCGTCCTCATCAGGCATCTCCACTGACGTCTCCTCAGGAACACTAAGATGAAGTGATCTGGCCCTTCCACCTGAAAAGACAAAGTTAAATGTGAAGGGTGCCAACAGAATATCAGTGTTGTTTCAATGTGAATGGAATGTTTATTCGTAATGTGAGTTCCCTACTGGTTACAGTACCTCAGGAAATATACAGAGACAATTTACAGAGGAAAGATTTGTCAAACATGTATGCTCTTTTTCAGCAAAGCCTTGCTGATCATTCATAAAGTTAAATACTGCCACAACTGAGAGCTACCCAGTACAATTACAATCTTCTTCTGTGGGTAGTATTCATTGACCTTATTACATCAAAATGCTTAGTACGCTATACAAAGTTGGATATAATTAACTAACCATGGGATTTGGATGAAGAGGACTTGATGGTCTGGGCAATAATGTTGCCATCTCTATCCCGCTGTCTCCACCGGATCTGGACTGGTGGCTTTGATCTTCTTCTTTTTTTCACCTAAAAAGGTAACAATATAATCAAAGTAACGCAGGTAAATCATAAAGACTTCCTGCACAAATAACTTCTTGAATGTTGCTATACATCATGATATCTGATACCCATGCATGGAACAGGATACTGAAGTTGTTACATTACCTGTGCAGGCTCGACTAGTGAGTTGAGATGCTCTGCTAGGCTCTGTGCCTTTCTGATCACCTCCTTAAGGGTAGCCTCATCTGATTACATAGTGCCTAAACAGCAAAAATAAAAGATGTTAAATCCTCCATCTCTGATCTGTTGGGAAAGTACACCCTATTTGGTATATATTTCTGTCCCAGCTTGCCTTTGATATTGTTTACATTGACGGCTATAAGGGCTACTACTACTTACCAGAGAATTGAAGACACTCCTGGTCAGACAAATGGTTGGCTCTTAAAAGAGCCGTTGGTTGTGTAAAGGAAGGTACAGGGACTGAGAGATCAGGGAAACGGGTTATCTGTAAAACAGCAATAACAGTATAGTGAGAGAATAGTCTAGAAAGCCTTCTGTAGTCATGTTTGCATTAACGTTAGCATGGCTAGGTTACAAATCATCAAATCTCTCAATCTCAAATTGTGCATACTACTTACCAGAGAAATGAACACACACACACACACACACACACAAACACACACACACAGACAAATAGGTTGGCTCTTAAAAGAGCCCTTGGTTTTATATAAAGGAAGGAACAGGGACTGAGGATTGAGGGAAACTGGTTATCTGTAAAACAGTATTACAAGTAGAATGAGAGCACAATCAAGAAAGCCTTCTCTAGTCACAATCAATAAAGTCTATCTATCTATCTATCTATCTATCTATCTATCTATCTATCTATCTATCTAGCTAGCATTTCTGATTTACTAACAAATATGCGCCCTTACCTGAAGCGGGAGAAGGTTGGCGGTAAAGAAAGAAGAAGAAAAAATTGGCGGAAGTACGTCAGAGACAGCGATAGCAGAGTCCATAGTAACCGCCATAGCAACAACAGAAACCTGAAAGATCTTCGTAATAACTAACAAACAAAAGATCATATACATTCACTGAAGGAATATTATGAGAACAAAATGCAGATTTTTCGCTAGGAATGTTATCAAAACGCACTTTAATGCCGAAACGATCTTAAAATGCCGCATTTTCCACTATTAATGAAACGAATGGCGGAAGTACGTCAGAGACAGCGATAGCAGAGTCCATAGTAACCGCCATAGCAACAACAGAAACCTGAAAGATCTTCGTAATAACTAACAAACGTATACATTCACTGAAGGACTAATATGAGAACAAAGTGCAGATTTTTCGCTAGGAATGTCATCAAAACGCGCTTTAATGCCGAAACGGCCTTAAAATGCTGCATTTTCCACTATGAATGAAAGGAATGGAAGCCATTTTTCATTGCAGGGATTTGCGCGTGCGCACTGATGCACTGGTCATTTGATATTCGTAGGATAATGCACGAAAAATGTGTACATAACTTATCGTACGTTTCCATACGAACCTCTTCATGAGAATATGTTGCCCCTCTTTGTATTAAACACAGCTTAGACAGAGTGTCTGTAAGAACCTTAAGAAACTTACTGTCTCACACCCCCAGACGGTGTCTCCAGCCATTTCCTCTGAGGCGCCATCACGGGAAAGATTTTTTTCCTGTTTCACGACTTTAGCAGGTTCTGCTATATACGTGTCAAAACTTACTGTCTCCAACCACCAGACAAGATCATTTCCTCCACCAGTTGTCGGCCTTCAAAGACCATCACAGCTGTTGTCTGTACCCATTTCCTTCCCACCTTTTGCTCCTGGCCACTCTGAAATTATTTCACCTGTTTGCCATAAAGTTGACAAACCTCTGATCAATACAAGTTAACCACACACTCCCCACCATCACAGCTGTTGTCTGTACCCATTTCCTTCCCACATTTTGTTCCTGGACACTCTGAAATTATTTCACCTGTTTGCCATAAAGTTGACAAACATGTAAGAAATGCAAATTAAACACACACACACACTCTCTCCTCCCCCCCCCCCCCCCCCCCCCCCCCACACACACACACACACACACACACACACAAGACATGCAGTTCACAGGTGTGAAGCTCAGAGGATGGGGTCAGAGGATGGGGGGGTCAGAGGAGGTTGAGTAAACATCAACAATATAAGAACCATTTGACTGGACATAAATCCAGACATAAAACCGGACATAAACAGTCATAAATTAGACCATAAACAGACATAAATTAGACCATAAACAAACATAAAATAGACCATAAACAGTCATAAAATAGACCATAAACAGACATAAATTAGACCATAAACAAACATAAAATAGACCATAAACAGTCATAAAATAGATCATAAACAGACATAAATCATATCATAAATTGTGCACGCGCATTCATATTTTCACATGCACGCGCAAAAGAACATAGTATATACTACTGAAGAGGTTAAAAAGGTGAAAAAAGGATGAAAATGTATAAAAGTCAAAGGGCGAAAGAGCTCAAATACGTGAAAAAAGGATGAAAAGGTAAAAAGATGTAGAGTAAGAGTGCTGGAAGAGCTTAAAATGGCTGCACATACGCTGGATCAGGAGCAACCATGCAGCAGGCCAACAAGATTTTCTAGATTTCTATGTATATATTGCCTATGTCAAGTGAAAGATGTGGAATCCAGATCCAGCTGAAGAGAATTCTTTCTCCAGATTTTCCAGCTGCTCTACACTGTAGCAATGATGTCACACACTGTGGCTCACGCAATACACACTCATTCTTCAGATAGAGACAGATAGTGTCCACAGCTGCCTTATCTGTGGCACCATGGTGTTGCTGGCCTCACAGTATTGAAGAATAAAGGACCAAGGTGGACTGGTGTCCTCACAGAGGAGCACTGTGTCTCCAATCCGGGTGACAATAAACTTGCATAATTTAGAGTATCTGCCACCCACCCTGATAGAGTGTAGTGGGACATTTGATGGGAATGTGGGGTTTCAACTGGTAGGTGTGATCCAGCAGTGATGGCTCACTGCATTGGTATGCAGTGAGCCATCACATTGGAAAGTATGTGTTACATTGAGAACACATACTTTCTGATGTATATTGCTACAGTAAATGTTGGCAGCTGTATACAGCTGCTGAAATAGTTTTGGCCTGTGCATTTATCAACCCTGACCCAGGCCCACCCTGACAAATACACAGGCCAAAATGTGCTGCAAATATGGTTCATTACATCATCGTTATCTGTAAAACTATTTAGCATGTTTGATTATTCCTGACTGTTGATCTATAACTGCTATGCTGTCGTGTGTTATTCTTCATTAGTTCTTATTTGTAATTATATTTCCTATAGATGTCATGTTCTTAATTCTATTTTATTCTTGTGTATTCTGTCAAGTATTTTAAATTAGCCAAGTTTTTTAAATCTTGTTGTACTTTTATCCATCCTGTGAAGCATTTTTTACTAGCCAGGGTTTTAGTTTTAGTTTTGGAGAGTTTGCTGTGTTTAATTCTCTTAGACACATTAAAAAATTCATATCAAGTGTTGAGCGGTGCATCCTCTTGGTCCACCCACCCTCCCACACAGTCTTAGAGAGACTGAGGCAGCCGGCGAGGTTGTAAAGCCAGGCTGGAAAGAGGATACCCCAACGCAACTTTTAGATTTTACCATTGTCAGTTTAAGTTTTGTGCATGTTTTTAATCAAAATGTGACTGCTGAAAAAAACAACATATTATACTTTTTCACTCAAAATGGTGTTAAACAATTTCTTAATCCCTGCCATTAAAAAGTATTAGTTAAGTCACAAATTCCTAGTATTTTTCAATGTGGTTAAGACTCACCAGATTTTTCATGAACTGCTGCAGGACATTACACAGTACACAGGATTGTGATAGCTGTAGTATGTTTTCATGACACCTGAAGTGAGACAGTGTTGTGGTTGAGAGATGAAAATGAGGTCCAGCAGTGTGTTCTTCTCTGTGGTTGCAGCAGTGATCAGTTGGGCATATCCCCTCGACCGAAACACCTCCAGTATTGGCATACTTCCGTTGGATAAGAGATTCTCATTGAAATCACCACAGACAATGATGGGGTGCCAATCCATTATCTCCAGTGAATCCAACAGGCTTACCAGGTTTGACAGGAATGATGTAATGCTGTAGTCTGGAGGTCTGTACACAGCTGCCATCAGTGCACTCACAGGGGCTTCAACATTCAAAGCCACAAACTCAAGATCAGTCACATTATGTAGATACTGTTTTTCACGTACCTGAAAGTGTTTTTTCACATAAACAGCGACTCCACCACCACCTCTGTTTGCCATTTGTGGGAGATTTCTGTACGACATGTGTCTGGTTCGCTTGAACATGTTGTAGCCCTCTAAATGGAGGCTGTCTGCAACAAAGGAACCTTGTAGGTGAGTTTCTGTGAGACACAGAACATCTGCAAGACACAGTTCATGATGGCTCTTGATGTCATTCACATGTGATGGCAGTCCTTCTGTGTTATGGTGAACAATGGTCAGAGTGTCATGTCTGCTCAATGTTTGTTTGAAATGGAAAAGAGGCATCATGTTGTCCAAGTTGACATGTATCATGGTCTCTAAGGCTGCAGTGACTTCTTGGTTGGCATAGATTTTGCTCTTGTCTATATCCAGCATGTGCGGTCCACTGAGAGAGGTCACTCTACTGATAGCTACATAAGCCATGCCAGGTTCAAATATGTGTTTCAGTGAGATTACAGCTGATGTCTTTGTCATACCTTGAACCTTATGTATTGTGCAAGCAAAGGCAAGTTTAATGGGAAACTGTCTGCGTACCACTCCTTTCTGTTTCATATCCGCCTCCGCTCTGTCAATGTACACAAGATTATCAGGTCCTCCAGGTGCTCTATTGCGGTAACTCCTTCCAGCTGTTTCATCATCCATCTTGAGCCCAAGCATAGTGACATGTGCAAAACCATTTTGTTCAGAAGTAATTATCCTTTTTAGCGTGCAAAACGATGCATTCACTAATCCCTGAGAGACATTAATGCTTCTGGTGAGCATGGCACGTGCGCCTTCAGCAACATCAAGTGAATCTGGTAAATCATTTTTGCCCCCTTTTAATGGTTCAACTTGTCGTGCCATTCTGCCCCTCTGTGGGTCCTTTTTATAGTCATCTGCATCAATTGTAGTGATATTAGAATGAAGCTGAGCTAATGTTGCAGAGTTGTGCGAATTTACTTGTTTGTTAGTTGCAAAAATGTGCAGGGCATCAGTCGGACAGAGTGCTGGTTCAGTGATGTTCTGTGACAACATAGCTCTGTCTGCTTCTGACAACTCATCTGACCTGTCTTTCACACGGATCCTATTCAGCATCTCTGCAAAGACCACATCATCTTTCTGCCGCATGATCTCAGTCAGTGTGACCATCTTAAATTGACTCCACAGGTCTATCTGTAAAGGCTCTTGGACGCAGAGAGGTTTACTGTGTCTCACTGGAGGTAGCTGATAGAAGTCTCCAACAGCGATTACTGACATCCCTCCAAATGGTTTGTGACTGCCTTTAATCTGTTTCAGTCTGGCATCCACATATGCAAAAAGTGGCTTTGACACCATAGACACTTCATCGATGATGATGATTTCAGCATTTAAAAGATCTGATCTGACCTCATCCAATTTATTACCAAGTCCTTGAAATGGAGGTTTTAGGCTTCTTGGCAGCTTGAGCAGAGAGTGCAGTGTTGAGCCTGATATATTAAAGGCTGCGGTTCCAGTGAAAGCAGTCAACAGGACAGTGGGGTTTGATATGTCAGCCTCTTCAGCACGTCTCGGCAGTTTGCACAGTATCTTAGATGCTTCTGAGTAGATGCATTTTATGAGATGTGACTTTCCTGTTCCAGCACCACAGTTTATGTAAAAGAAGAATTGCTCAGCATCAAGGCCACAAACACGCTTTATGCACCAGTCTCTGACTGTATGGAACACACATGTCTGTTTGTAGTTCAAACTCTGATACATCTGACGTAAGAGTGTGGGGTCAACTGCAGTGGGTTCTCTGATGGCTCTGGCTTCTGTTACAGCATTAGCCTGCTTTGCATATTCTGGGACATCCTCCTGTACATTTTCATGATCTGGCGCTCTTGCTTCCAGTTCTTCAATACACTCCAACCTCACTACTTCAGATTCAGGTGCCAGATTACACCATTCATCAATCACACCTCTGTTCTGTTCAAACTCCTCTATTGCACTCTCAATTTCTTCACTGTTTTGTTCATATTTTTCTCTGTTTCGCTTCACAACGCGTTTGACAGACTCTGGACGGTCAGCACCTGGTAGTTGAACACGGCCTCTTTCGTAGAATGACTCATACGTGGGTAAAAATGCAGGTTTCAGCTCATCGTCTGATCGATAAGGAACGTACAGTTTCAGTAGTGTGCCATAAAACTTCTCGGGATATTTTTCCTGCGATGTGCGGTGAAATCTGATGATAGCAGGCTTATCAGTTTCTCTCCTTTGAACATATCCCATGCCATTCAGCAGAGGACAAACTTTTTTACCTTTTGTCTGTTGGCCATACACAAGTCTGCAAGTTGAGGCAAAGTCTGCCATACACATCTCCTCAAACTCGGGTGTTTCAGGCCTGGCTTTGTACTTGTCTGTCAAAGAGGTCATCCACACATGTACACATTCTGATGTTGTGTTTTGCAGCTCTGACATGGGGCGACTCATTTTCACTGGGTTGTCATCTGTCAGAATGAATATGACACCGCGTGAACACTTTTTCATTTTGATACCACATGCTCGGGTGACAGCCTCCTGGGCACTGACCTCTCTCTTTTTGGAATAGGCCTGCATGATTTCCCTCATTTCATCACACTCATTGACATTTTCTCGGTTGGAGTTTTCAATGAGCGTTTTGAGATACTCACTGACAGAGTTTTCACTTTTGCAAATATATGTGCAGATGTAGTTTATCAAACTGTAATAATTCAGTATGAACTGAACATCAATATTTCCATCCCAGGCAGAAAGTAGAGCTGCGTTATATGGATTTACCCAGCAGTCTTTTGGGTCACGCCTGAGTATCACAGCATTTGATTGTTTCATCACGTGCAGACATTTCTCATACTCGCTGAGTGTTAAATCACATCGAGCCAGGAGCTGGTCTAAACTCAGGGAGGCAGCTTCAGGTTCATTCAGCAGCAAGTTCAGTGGTCTGAGCTTTTCTTTTGCTTCTGCCAGTTTTTCTGGGTCATCTTTATCTCCAGGTCTTGTTATCATTGTCCTTCTGGATGGTGGTTGGGGAAAACCAAAATGACATCCAGAGCTTGCACTTCTGAAACATGTCTGTGTGTGATTTTTGCTGTGCATCTGCACTTCTGTGACTTTCTGGTACAGGTCAGGTTGTGTAACTGGGTCAGGTAGCTGTGCACTGATATATTTGTTCACAAAGTCACAGATAGTATGATCATCGTCTTCCTCAAAAATAGGAGCTCCTTCTACCCATAGCAGGCAATGTATGTGTGGGCTTCCTCTGTGCTGAAACTCAACACGGTAAAAGTAATCAACAACTTTACCAAGAGTGCAGGTGACAAGATCAAATCTCTGTATAATGCCTCAACACGCTTATCAAACATGCGCATTGTAGTCTCAGGATTGCTTCGCAATATTTCACACTTTGTGGACCAGTCTAGTTCATCAAAATCAACTTCCTCACCCTATTGACATTTTATTGCTTTAATCACTTCAGGCCAACGCATTTCTGCTGCAGAAAACGTACAAAAGAAAGTAGGAGTTCCGAGCTGTCTTATCATGGCAAACAGATCTCTCGTAGTTTTCTCCCAATAGGCTGGTGTTCCTCTGAGCGGCTGCATGAATCTGACTGCATCTTTATTTCTCACCAGTCGTTCAACCTCTCATTTGTCTTGCAGCATTCTAGATGTTATTTTGCGTCCATCGCTGGTGAAAGGTTTTCCCTTACATAATTGAACTGTCATGCTGGATGTGGCCAAGTGTATTTCACTCACAAACTGTGCAAAGAACAAATAGTTTGTGTCTCTGGCAAAGCGATCATCAACACCTAAAAGCCTGGTTTTGAAATAACCACTGGGTGTTATCTTCATGGGTCTCTGTTCATCTAGTGTATTTTGACCAGTGGGGAACTGAACAGGGAAAGCCATGGCCTCAAGTTTAGGTGTTTTGAAAAAGCTGACTGGACTATTTCCTTCTGCAGGAGCAACAGAATAGATTCCTTCACTGAAACACAATATGTCCTCTGAAACATCGCCTGGCTGAAGGCATGACTCTAGAGCAAGACCACCATTTGGCATGTCACCTTCTTGTTCTGGATCGTCATTCTGCTCCTCTGGTTGGCTGTCATCACAAATTACCTGTTCATTGTTGTTCACTTCATTTTCAGCACAATGTTCTGCCTCACACAGTGCATTTCTCTCACACATGTCAATTTCCATTAAATCATCTTCATCATAATCAACATCCTCCATGGCCACATTAACATCATCACAATCATCATCATCTTCCTCATCGGGAAGTGTTGGGTCACACAGCTCAGCCTCATCTCTGATAGTAATGTCCTTATACTGTGGGTGAATCTGTTTGAGTTTATTCAGTGCTTGCACCAATTTAGACCAGGTAACAGTCTGGAACAGCTGATGACCTCTGTAACACAAACGTCTCTTCAGTTTAACTCTCAGGACCTGAGACTCACTTCTTAGTCTTGGCAGAGCGTTAACAGTTTCCTCAACCTGAGATGGAACACAGACAACATTCCCTCGAATACACTGCTGGCGTCCTTTAGGAAGAGGAATAATTTTTGCAAATGTTATGCACTTGGCAATTAGATGTCTTCCCAATATGTTGAGATCACACAGTTCAGGTGGAATGTCAGTAAGCTCTAGCTTGTTAGCTACAGCATGGCTAGGCATGACTCCATTTTTAAGATGACTATGGCAGGTGTGACAAATCCACTCTGTCTTTCTCTCATCAGGCACTTTGCACTGTTCATTTCTGCAGTTATCATCACAAATATGAACATACTTTCTAGTCAGGCATGCTTCAACCATATCTGTTTTTTTAACATAATTTGACCTTGTGCAGCGTTGAACTTGGTTTGGAAATGAAGCCTTATGACACACAGTGCAACAAAATGTGGGACCAGCCTTTATTTGTGATCTGAAAACAGATATGGCCTCGTTGATCAAGGGGTTTTCAGCCTCTCTGTCATTCTCATGCGCTTGGCTATGTATTTGTCTGTATTTCCTTATTAATGTTATTGCACATCTCATCTTATGCATACTCCTAAATGCAAGATTCTTGTTACGCCTCTCACGCATTCGTTGTCTCATTAACTGTCTGTGTTTTACCCTGAGAGCTTGGTCATGTGTACAACGCTGTGCAAAGTAAAGTCGCTGCCTCCTATTGATTCCAACATCATTTCTATATCTGTTCCGACAGTACTGGTTTTGTTTTTCATTGAATTCAGAAATGTCCCTGTACCGGGTTTTTATGTAGTCTTTTTGTTTTTCTCTGAATCCAGAGTTGTTCCTGTATCGGGTTGTTATGTAACCTTTTTGTTTTTCTCTGAATCCAGAATTGAGTCTGTATTGCCTTGTTATTAAGTCTTTTTGCTTCTGTTTGAATGTAGGAATTTCTCTATATGCAGTTCTGATATTATTTCTCTTCTGTTGGCGTAATTCAGGTTTTTCTCGATAACAATTTCTGAAATGTGCTTGTTTTCTTTCTCTGAGTTCTTCATCAGAATATTGCCTGTTTGAAGAAGATTTTTTCTTTGCTCTGAAAATGTTGTCAGAAGCATACTTTTGCTTTTCTTTCCTCTTTTGATTCTCCTTTCTCTGAGATACCTTTCCAGAGCACAAAAGTCTGTTCTTATATTTTCTTCTTGCCTTCCTACTAAGTTTTGATGTTTATGGGAGATGTCATGTAAGGCACTATCACTCACCATTGTATCAATTATTGGAGCAGGTGAATTTGATTCATTTTGAGGAGCATCATGTGATGTGTCAGAATTCAAAGTGAATTGGCTCAATGGCTCTGGTTCAGTCTCCATATCAGTACATGCATCATGTGATGTGTCAGAATTCAAAGTGAATTGGCTCAATGGCTCTGGTTCAGTCTCCATATCAGTACATGCTTCATGTACAATGTTACTGCAGACATCAGTAACAACAGTGGTTAACCTGGGAGCACTCAACCTTGACTCCTTCTGAAGAGCATCATCCAGCACAGCAGTTGATACAGCAGCAGTCTGATTTGTAGGTGGACTGTGTGTGTCTGGTATGGCATTACTCAGGTTTGTTGTGTTCACAATGTAAAACTCCACAGGCTTCAACTCATATCTAGAGAAGGAATGTGTGTCCATCATCTTGTGTTGCTTCATGAGCCTGTCAATCATGTCACTGAGACGTGGGAATGTCAGCATGACAGCTTTACCAGCCATGACCGAACCCAGGGATACAGGCAAACCTTTGGCTGTTCTGGAGTGTGGATCAAAGAAACCGTATCTGCCTGAGTTGGTTCTGAATACTGCAATACACAACGATGTCATCATCAGCAGTGCATATTGGACCTCTGTCAACAAACAAGCCAGTCCTGCCTCTAGGTCCAGAAAGTCATCTACAGCTCCAGGTAAAAGTTCGCCAAACGTCCCATACTTCGAAAGTATGTTCATGTTTACATTAAGTCTGTGCCTGCGTGTACGAACTTCATCAGGGAGCTCATCAGTAGTCAAATGGCTGTGATCAGGGAACCTTTTCCTGGCTTCTTTATATAAGACATTACCTTTATCCAATACGAGGTCGAGGTCTGCTCTTGTGATGTTTTCATTCTCATAGAGAAATGCAAGAAAGGTTAATGAATTACAGGTACATTGCTGGTTCCTGAATTTCCCATATTTGACAGAGGCCTGGCTGTGTGATGCACAGACGTGTTGTTCAGAAGGCTGTTCTGTGAGGTTCACATAGTCTGCATTGGATGGCCCTGCTACACTGAGATCTGTCGCTACACTGTCTGAATCTGAGATCTGGTGCACATCACCTGAATAGCTTACAGCATAGGAGCGCACTTTTTCACTGGGATAATTACCGTGACATCCTCTCTTTACCATGTCAGCATAAGACACCTGTGGCAAAGGCACATCACCTGAATGGTTTAACTGGTTAGCATTTGAAGTAGCTGTTGCACCTGGCTCATTATCTTGCTGTGTCGTCCTTACCATGCTAGCATAAGATAACTGTGGCGAAGGCACATGACCTGACTGCTTTACCTGGTTAGCATTGGAAGTAGCTGCTACACTTTGGTCATTGTTAAGTGTTTTCTTTACAATGTCGGCATAAGAAATATGTGGTGAGCTCAATGCATCATGTTGATCTCCCTGGTTGGCACTTGGAACATGGGATGCTGCAGATGTCATCACCTCTCCACTGCTCTGGAAACCAACACCTTCCTCCTGTACAGTCGCTGTAGCACAGTGCATCTCACCTGATCTCTGCCAACGCATACGTGCAGCTTTGGACTTCTTACCTTTCCTAGGCATTGTTGTAGATTCTAACCAGTTTCAGAATACCTTTTTTTAGCCTGTGAAAATGGCTTAAATGTATGCTTCGGTAAAACTCAAGTTTTCTTTTTTTTTTTTTACTGTTTAATCAATGCTTTAAAGCACTATCAAGGATATGTAGTAATGCTCAAATGTAGTATTCAACTGAGAATAGCTAAATTGTATGCTAGTACTATACTTTCAGTGACAACACTCCAAATATTGTTCCTTAACAAACTTAGTATATAAGACTAAAGAAATGTATTCAGCTTTATATTTAAATATCAGAATCAATCACAGCTTCTTCAAACAACTGATGTATTTTTATTACTATGGGTTTATATTTATATAGGTTTAAACAACAATAAAACACTTACTGATTCAAATAATGTGAACAGAAAAGATTAAGTAAAATCAGATGTAAGTCAGAGACAACAAATGTAACAATTGTATGGTTTTCCTTTACTTACTCCAACAAGCTGAGCAAACACAAACTTTTGAAAAATGAAAAAAACATCTCAGTTTGTTTTTAATGTTCTAGTATAGATATGGATTTCCACTTGTGTATATTGTTTTCCAAAATTTTTGTGCAATGTTATATTATCCAATATCTTCCAGCAATTTATAAATGTTCAAATCAATTATTTCAAAACCTTACTTAATAATTAAGTTATTAACAGTTTAAAAATAAAATACTGGTTAATGTTTGTGAATGGGCTAGACAAAAGCTGATCAAGGTTGTAATGCCTGCCAACAAAAAAAATCCTCAACAGTACAAATCAAATCAGATCAATAAGGTAGTGGTAACCTGTTTAGACAGAGCGTGTAATGTTTTGTCAACGTAATGTGCTTGACAAAGTTGTTCACAAAATCTCAAGGTCATAAAGAGTCATCATCCCCAATCAGGCACTTGTAAACTGATTGGACAGCGATAGGTAGAGAGAGACGGGGAGAGCGAGAGAGCTCTCCAGAACTCAACAACAGATGGAGACTTTCAAATACATCAGGTTTTGAAATTGGTACAGCAAGGGAGAGAGAGCGTGAGAGTGTAGGGCCAGGCAAAGATAGAGACTTGACAACAACAATCAGGACCTGAACTCTGATTGGTAGAGAAAGGCGAGAGAGAATGACAGTGAGAGACAACAGATAGAAAATCACCACGGCACCTGTAAGACAAAATGGGAAGATCAATTAGACTGCTGTTGTAACATAAGAAAAAGTTCAAGTAGCCTCTACCCTGAGCTAAACATGAACATGATGTAAAAACATTAGGGATGCACATAATAAATCATGGTGATAAATTATCAGCCAGTAGGGATTCCCATACATTGATTTGGAATGTGTTGAAGCTGCTGAAAAAAAAGTTCACTTAAAGGCCTGCTAGTTTTTAATTCATTTATAAATTTAGAATACTGCTCCATCTTAGCTCTATGTACAGTGAGCTGGGTACACTATATATAGTGTACAGGGTTCGTACGGGTGCATGAAATCCTTGAAAGTGCTTGAATTTCAATGTTGCATTTTCAAGGTCTGAAAAGTGCTTGGATTTTAGTTTAAGTGCTTGAAAGTGCTTGACATTATAACTCTGTGTCTTGGAAAAACTGGGATCAGACTGGATAGTTTGCTTAGTACAAGGAGAAATAAAATCATTGTATGTGTATCATCACATAAGCAACCTGGTAGCAAAAGAAAAGGATGGCTGAGGAGAAGGTGAATTTGATACTATTTGGACTGATGACATGTTCAATATTAATAGACTTTGATGAATAAGCGAACAGCTTATAAAAGTTTATGTCAAAGAAAATTACCAGGTGCTCTCAGAACTCTCCTTGTCTTGGTGCAAGTGTGCCTAAAGAACGGCAAGTGGCTTCCCTTTCTTTGGATAATGTGTTCTTTAATTTCTAAAGTTTTTGCTATTATGAAACATCATTTTAGATGTTTACAGCATAATATAATGTACATAACTAAAAAAAAGTGAAAAAAAATCATGAGTATATATATTCCTGTAGATGTGTGTTTTACCCCAGCGATAAGGTACTGTGAAAGTTTGAAAATGACCCTTAAAAGTGATTAAAAAGTGCTTGAATTTGACCTTGAAAAATGTGTACGAACCCTGTACAGTGTATGTTGCCTGACATTACCACAAAATCAGCCCTTCAATACAGGGCTGAGCTGTGTGTGTGTGTGAGAGAGACACAGAACTGTTTATTTAGTATCTAATTATTCTTATATGCAGGAACTGCTAAAGTAATTCAATTACTTTTAAGAGAAGCAACTATAACTATTAATTTGAATTAACTTTTTTATTTTGAGATATAACAAAGAAATCAAAAAACATATAAATCATGTGCTAATCCAAACAAGATTAAACAGTTTGAGATCCTTAACTGTAGGGGTGTAACGATTCATCCACTACATCGATGAATCAATTTATATTCCTACGATCCAACTACATTGATCTGTGCTCGGCAAGTTGGCCTTCCAGGTGTTGGGACCCACAGATGAAGTCATTCATTGTGGATTTCAAAATGGACTCTGAAATGAACTCAGTGTCCCAGAATTCCCCATTCTTCACACCTAGGTGCAGAATTCAGGTTTGAGCTACTATTGGTCAGGGTGACAGACCCCCTGCTGATCAGGTAGTCAAAACCCCAGAGCATTCAATGTTCTCTCTCTCACTCAACGCGCTCTACTCCTTTAACTTTGGATCTTCAAGGGCTCCTCTCCACCTCCCCCCACGGGGCTGCCTGCCTTCTAGATCCCTTCTTCTGGGCCCAACAAGCTGTGGAGAGCTGCAAGCTGCATTGGCAGCAGGCCCAAAGAACTTCTCCTCACTGCAGCGACACGAGGTCCTGCCAATCTGAGGATCTAAGGAACACCAAGCAGGTTAGCACCGAGCTGCTATCCTTACAAAGTAAAGGAGCGACCAGTTTCCTCCTCTGCCGACTTTCATCAAACCTTGCACAGCAAGAGCAGCTTGTTCAACCTTGGAGCCCCAACTTTCTCCTGCAACCGCCAGCACCTTCTCCTCAAAGACTGGTAACGTTGAACTGGGCTTAGATAGCAAACCATAGCACGGCTAAGCACAGGACTTTAAACTCTGGTTGATGTAATGTGTTCAATTGATGTGTTTGTTCAATGTTTTGGTGTTATGTTGACCTCGAGTCAAGTTATTGGTAGTTTGCTTTCCTAGACGGCTAATTCGACATTAGTTGAATTATGCTTCACACCGACTCAGGGTCTCTGCATGCAACTAACCATCTTCTATAACCTGGCACCACGTCACACACACATACATACATACTCACAGACACACACATTCCTTGAGGCTAGAGCATATCACACCCACATGTGATATCATTGACCGCCATTGTTCCTTTGTTCTGCCAGGCACTCGCACACACACACACACACACACACACACACACACTGGTATAGTACATGTTAGTTAGATTGTGTGTTTCCATTTTGTGTTAAATAAAAGATCTTTAACCTTCTTGCTGTCTATTTAATATTGTACATGAGTGAATGTTGCCAACCTCTACACTGTCAAGAACTCCAAAATCCTTCAACCATTACTAGCTGTTATGGTGAATTTGGTTGTAGTTATTAAGTTAATTATTAACCAGAGTTATAAACAGTTCAGTACGTTTTTATGAGACTGATTTAGTAAAATTGCTTTCTTTTTCCCTTCTTCAAGGGTGGTGCCCCGAGGTGATCTAATGCAAATTGGATCATATTATTTATCATAATTAATAATTATCCCAAGTAATCATTAATTATTATTGATAGCCAAATTTAACCTAAATCCCCCTTTTATTGTTGTTAAACACACCTTAACCGGGCCTTGTGTAAGGTGAGGCCCAACACAGGTGACATATATCAATAAACATTTTTTCACATGATCAAGAATCGATTGTATCAGGGCGCGCAGGTAGTTGGGTGATTAGAGCACATGCCATATATGCAGCGGACCCTGATTAGAATCCGGGCCAGTGGACCTTTGCTGCATGTCACATTCCCTCTCTCCCATTTCAAAAATATATCCACTGTCTTAATAAAGGTGTCTATGCCTAAAAAAAAATCATTAAAAAAAACTAAAAAAAGAATCGATTGTATCGATACTAGGAAATTGCGCATTGGATTTAGACACAGCAAACTTTATGGATGTGTGTGTGTTTTTTAAGCACTTTTACCGATAAAGACATGCTAAACGTTACTCAATTCAGTCTGACTGTCTGTGAGGTCATCAACAAACGCCGACAGGAGGACCAATCTCAGAATGACAACAAAAGACAGCATGGCGGATGGCAGAGGAGGCGGCGAGCAAAACAAAATTTTCAAGCCACTATTTCGATCCAGTGTGTGACTTTTTATTGTACTTTTTTATGTTGTAAACAACAGTAGAAGTAGAAGGTAAACCTACTGTTAATTCAAGCTAAAGAAATGTCTGTTGCCCTCTGTTTTTGGTATCACTATTGTACTCTTTTTATGTTGTACACAACAGCAGAAGTAGAAGGTAAACCTACTGTTAATTCAACCTGAAGAGATGTTGGTTGCACTAACTGTACTCTTTATATACTGAAAATGAGAGCAGAAAGGGTTAACCTTCTGATTGCACTTCATTCAAACACAAGGTTAATACATTTGCCATTAATTATTGTTTACTTGTTCTTATCCGTAATTAATTTCAACCTAATTCCCTTACAAGAAACAACAGGGATCTAGAAAACTTCACCTGCACTGTCCAGTATCCAGGTATTTATTTCAAAGTCACACTGGTTGATTTTTTGGCTAAAAAGTTACTGAATCGATCTCAAGTCACTGAATAATATCGGATCATATTGTTCTAAATTAAACAAGATCGCCCTTGAATCATATCAGCAACTACGAATTGTGATACAAATCGAATCATTAAACCCCTACTAAACTGTGTTACTGTCAATTTCTGTTGGCTGTTGCAGCTACCATACTTACCAGGAAAAAACGCAGGCGCTGGTCAATGTCTTCTGTATCTATAAAAGGAAACATATGTTTGTTTAACCTCAAATCATGACTAAATACTTCTCCATCTCAGCTCTGTGTATACTTAATAGGGGTGTCAACATCTACACGTGTAAACGTGTACACGCGTAACAAATCATAACCGTTTAGAAAAATCAATAACCGTTTACACGTCTTTTTTTCCCCTCCTCCTCCTCCTCCTCGTTCATTTCTCATCAATATATATAGTATTCAGGGTTTCCTCTACATGTAATTGACTGTGGTGCACCACCACGGCAAAATAAAAGCCGCCACACCTTAAAAATTCAGGCATAAATTAATCCAGTGGAAATATTTTACCGTCGTCTTCCACCGCAGTCTTTGACGTTAACTAGCATATTGGATTTTTAGCTTGATAATTGGCTATAGAGGATTAAAATTGTCACTTAGAGCAGAGTCCTGCACGGGTCACTGCATCCGACCCGTTTTCCGACAGTAGCACAGATTACATTCCGTACCAGAGCCAACCTGCTATAAATTGATACCGACGCCCGAAGGAAAATTGGACGGACGCAATTTTTAAAAGAGAAAGTAAGATAATGTTGCCTGAAAGCTTCAGATAATAACATTAACTAACTATACACTTAAATGTTCCCACTAGTGCAGTTATCCGCATACATAATAGATGAATAGGGCATAATGTTACGTTGATATAAAAAAAAATAAAAATAAAAAAAAACCCGCAGCCACAGCCAGTGTCACGTCACTTTAGGTTGATTGGGGGACGCGATGGCGGCGGTCAACAAGCGGAGCACTGTGTGTTTTTTGAACAAAACATTGTAAACGTTGACACCCCTAAAACTTAAATATATATTTTTGTTGGTATTAGGGTGACACTGATCCCTTCTGTGTGACACACACACACACAGACTTGTGGCAAAACTGGATGTGCTTGGTGTCATGTTAAATCATATGATTTGTCATGTTTATTGCGACTTGGCAGGACAAGAAAGATCAAATTTGCCCCACACGTCCCAAATTCTTAGAACACAGTGTTGCCCGGGGTTTTTTGTTGCAGCAGTGCTCTAAATTTATAAACTAGCAACACTAGTTATTTGAAAAAAAAAACCTTTTAAATAGTGACTACTGGTGAAATAAAAAAAAAATCATTTTCAAATTTTCAGAAGCAGAATCTAAGAAATGAGACGAAATATTGTAGAATTGGACATTGCTGCTTAAAAATATGTTAACCTCTTGAGCATTGGAGAACTTTTGCTATTGCTATTGAGAAAAAAAAAATCATAATTCCTGAATATTAATATTCATATATAACAGAGGAAGCAGTAAAATACAATAAAAAAGTGCTGTGTCTTATTCGTCCAGTTTACAATACAATCTGCTGCTGGTTTGGAGTCAGTGGGCCACATGACATGAAAGTATTAATTTGTATTAATATATTCATATTAAGTTATTTATCTCCAGCGATTCAGCGAGGCTCTGGGAGGTGAGCTAACCATCCTCCTGCTGCTAACACTGGGAGAACCTCAGATCATTCCAACCTGAAACTAACTTCACCCTGCTTCGATGAGTCGCCTGTTGCAGCCTTTGAATAGGATGACGAGGATTTCAGTCACTCAACTTTAACGGTGTCTTGTATAAAAATTATACAAATAGCAGTAATGACAATAACAATCGATTTCAAGACAGTATAGGGTGCAGTGCTTTCACTGTGTGCAACTTAAATTTGCCATTCACCCGTGATATTAAACCGGCAAAAATCATGTTTTTTTTTTCTTGGCAGCGCTGAAAATCCCGCAGTAGAATGCATATAGAGGAAACACTGGCACATCAGATAACCTTTCGCAACGATTGCAGGCTCTTTGGTGGAGCTCTGCTTTGAATGAAGTTCCGTCGTGACAAATGAATGGACTAATTGCAGAGTGACATGAAGACATGAATCAGAGGCACAAAAAACTTTGACAGTGGTGGCCGGTCATTATATTTACCAATACCATACACGCGCTTTGCGCACACCCGAACCCGAAAAAAAAACAAAAAAAACAATAAAAAATAGTTTTGCATGAATTACAAGAGCCTCATTTTCAGGTCAGAAAAGCCGGATTTCTGGATTTATCCAAAAGAATCACACCCCTGTTTACTGGATGTGGAATTTTTCAAGGTATGAACGTAATTCCTGTCAACAAAGATTATATGGATGAGAAGTTCATTCCCAACGACTCATATATCAGTTTAGTGACAGTCAAAACAAACAAAATGTGTGTGTGTTTGTACTCACACTTTATAGTCAGCACAGGACGTCAGTTGGGGGTGGTAGGGGAAGAAAAGTGAGAGTTTCAGTTAACTTCAGAAAACCAGTACATTGTATTATGCTGTAAACATCTAAAATTATGTTTCATAATAGCAAAAACACAAAGTGTTATCCCAAAAAAGGGAAGCCACTTAGTGTTCTTCAGGCACACTTGCACTGAGACATGAACAGACCTGAGAGCACCCTGTAACTTTTTTTTTTTTACATAAATTTTTTTAAGATGTTTGCTTATTCATCAAACTTTATTAATACTGAACATGTCATCAGTCACAATTGCATCAAATTCACCTTTCTTCTCAGCCATCCATCTCTATTGCTACCAGGCTGCATCAGTGATGATACACACACACACACACACACACACACACACACACACTGATTTTATTTATTCTTATACTAAGACAAATTATCCAGTCTGATCCCAATTTTGCCAAGACACAGAGTTATAATGTCAAGCACTTTCAAGCACTTCAACTAAACTCCAAGTACTTTTCAGACCTTGAAAATGCAACATTGAAATTCAAGCACTTTCAATGATTTCAAGCACCCGTACGAACCCTGTAAATCATATGATTTGTCATGTTTATCGCGACTTGGCAGGACATTGAGCAAGACTACGGTGTGGTTGGGCTGCCAGAAGTAGTGTGGAGACAGACAGAAATGTTTAGTTTGTTCTCACGAAACCAACAGGTCTCATCTCATTTCAATGAAGATCACAGTCTTTTATTTTTATCTACTGGATGTTGCATTTTTCAACGTATGAACATAATTCCTGTCAACAAAGATTATATGGATGAGAGGTTCATTCCCAATGACTCACATATCAGTTCAGTGACAGTCAAAACAAACAAAATATGTGTGTGTTTGTACTCACGCTTTAGAGTCAGCACAGGACGCAGCAGGAACACAAGGATGGTCAGTGGTTTGGGGGGTGGTGGGGGAGAGACGTTGAGATTATTAGTTAACATCAGAAAACCAGTGTCACAGGTCATTTGAATGTATTGGCTTCAGACTAGTGTCTGCAGAGAGGCAGCTACATGTCATAGAATGGTACGATAATCATCCTACTTTTTTTGTCACTCAAATTAAGGTCGCTTGCAACAAAAAGCTGTAGCCTTTGGTTTATAACTTGCATAACCAACAACAAAGTAGCCAGCCACATAAAGACACATTTTAAACTAAAAGAAAAGTCTGTAAACTGAACAAAATAGGATTTAAATAAATGGGGAATACTCTGAACTGAAAACTGTGTTTTTGGAGCAGCTGCTGTATCCAGTGGGTTTAGAAAGTGTGTGCTTACGGGCGAAACAATACAGAGTGCCAAACCTGATATAGTGTATGTAAATATCTGTGCCATGAATGACATTACAGCAGTAGTAGCCTACAATGCAGTGCAAAGACGATAAAACCATTTCATAAAAAGCAGATCAAGTCTCTCTCTCTCTCTTTCTATCCATGCTATGTCCATAAATAATAATTTATTTCTAATTACATTTAAAAGAATGTTTCCATTTTTCTGTACCATTTTTTTCCTTTCAAAATTACATAAACTCTCTCAACACAGAATGTTATGGACCAAACTATCACTTACTTCAATACAATTACACAATTATTAAGCTATGGTTTTGTGTCTTGTGCTGCAAAACTCTAATCAGCACCTTGCACCAGAGAAAAAAAAAAGAAGTTAACTTGTAGGCCTGCTAGTTTTTAATTCATTTATAGATCTGAATTTACATGTTGTGTAGATGTGTCACAGTCTGTTTAGATAAAAGTTCTTAGAGCATATCAAACATGGTTTTCGTTACAACTGATAATTCAGCCCACTGTGAAGAAAATGCTGAGATATATCTAGCTTGTGTTAATAATCAGCCTGAAAATACCACAATATGAATTTTGGTCCATGATGCCAAGCCCTATAGTCAGCAGCTAGAGACAGCCAGAATTATGGAGACAGAATGACATGATGTTTACTTTATTCTCAGGAAATCATGGGGTCACATCTCACATGTATCCGGATCAAAATGTTTTTCAGAGTGTTTAATTTAATATTGATCATATAAAGTGTGTACGTAATTCCCATAAACAAAGTTTATTTGAATGTAAAGCCATGAAATATCAGTTTAAAACAATCTTAATGTCTCTGTGTGCTCTTACGCTTTGGAGTTTGCAGGCGTCACAGGCTGGCATGAATGGAACGAAGTTCAGTCGCGTGAGGAAGAGAGAGAAATTGAGATTTACAATTCACTAAAGAAAACCAACCTCAACCTGAGCTGGGTACACTCAGGGTTCGTAAACATTTTTCAAGGTCAAATTCAAGCACTTTTCAATCACTTTTAAGGGTCATTTTCAACTTTTCCACTACCTTATCGCTGGGGTAAAATACATATCTACAGGAATATATATACTCATGATAACTTTTTGATCCCAATTTTGCCAAGACACAAAGTTATAATGTCAAGCACTTTCTAGCACTACAACAAAAATCCAAGCACTTTTCAGACCTTGAAAATGCAACATTGAAATTCAAGCACTTTCAAGGATTTCAAGCATGAACGAACCCTGTACACTGTATACAGTGTATGTTGCCTGTGCTTCACCAAAATCAGTCTGTGTCATGAACGACATAACCACAAAATCAGCCCTTCGATACAAAGCTGAGCTGTGTGTGAGAGACACAGAACTGTTTATTTTATGAGTGACTAATTTACTCTTATATGCAGCAACTGCTAAGGTAATTCAGTAACTTTTCAGAGAATCAACTGTAACTATTATTTGAAGTAACTTGTCCATTTTTTTATTTTGAGATGTAAATTATAACAATAAAGAAATCACAAAATATATAAATCATGTGCTAATCCAAACGAGATTAAACAGTTTGTAATACTAAACTGTGTTACTGTCAATTTATGTTGCAGCTCCCATACTTACAAGGCAAAAACGCAGCAGTCGGTCAATGTCCTCTATATCTATGAAAGGAAACATGTATCAGTTTAACTACAAATCACAAAAACAACTTGGCCCTCATTAAATTATGGAATAATAAAAATAAATAAATAAAATAATAAAATAATAAATAATAGGCCTATTTGTGGAAAAAGTTTAGTACTCACACTTTAGAGTCACCACAGGACGCAGCAGGAACACAATGATGGTCAGCGGTTTTGGGGGTCATGGGGGAGAGAAATTGAGTTTTAGTTAACTTCAGAAAAAAAAAACACTGTCACAGGTCATTTGAATTTATAAGCTTTAGATTTAGATTAGTGTCTGCAGAGAGGCAGCTTAATGTCATAGTATGGTAGATAGTAGTAGAGTAATAATTTTCCTACTTTTTGTCACTCAAATTGAGGTCCCGTGTGACAAAAAGCTGGAGACTTTAACTTGCAAACTGACAACAAATGGTAAACAGATTTAAAACTAAATGAAAAGATGATGTGAGAGTGTGTGACAGAGAGACAGAGCCTGGCAACAGATAGAAAATAAGCAAGGCATTGTCAATCTGAACTGAAAACTGCTATTAACTGCAGCTAACTGAAGTTTCGCGAGCCAGTCAGTTATCAGTTAGCGTTAGCGGTTATGCTAACAGCGTTACCATCGTGTAGCCAACAGTAAAGGCTTTGTCGAACATGAAAAAACTCTGCACACATTGAATAATGTTTACTCCCGTATAAATTAACACAACTCTGAATGTACAGCAAAAAAAATAAACCTGTATTTGGACAGTTCATAACTGCTGACCGTGACGGCCGTGCTTACCTGACATCCAGTAGACAGAGATTGAGGGAGAAGCCGGCTCGTGCGTGCAGACTCAGTTTCAGTGAGGCGTTCAGGGGACACTCGGAAATTCTGGTGTTGAACAGAATAACCTCTGAAAGCCATCTCCAAACCCTGCAATATCTCACAGAGCAAGTGTTGAAAGAAGCAGTGGCCTAAGTATCGGCCACTGCATGAAAAGTGGGATTTTCGGCCCCGTAAACGCCCGTAAATCTCCCTAATTTTCGGCAGTTAATGACAATTTACAGGCTGTGAACGTGGCGTTTGTCTGTGCGGATTTGTCAGAAAATTGTCGGAAACGAACCATGACGTCAGTGGAGCTCCCGGAGCTCGAACGGCTCTAATTTGCATATGAATAGCAGCGAAAGCACGCCTGGCCAGAGAATGTATGGGCTGGCTTGAATATCCTCACTCAGCATTGGATGAAACCATTACTCATAAACAAGCAAAATCACTTGTGATTGGTCACCCTGGGTCATTATAAATGCAAACCCCAGTGAGAAAAAAACTGGGGTATATATATATAAATTATTTATGTATATTAATTATTCATTAATCTATATTTATTATATCATCAAGGACATGAATGAATTTACTGAGGAAAGGAACATTTGTCAGAAAGGTGTTGTTTATTCAAAGAAAGAGTTTTATTATCACAAACACAATCACACAGCATGTACAAAGCATAATCTGCCCACACAACAACCGAGAAGCTCACAAGAGGCCCAAAATCCTACAACACCGCGAAGTGTCTGTTTTTGCAGACGTCTGTGGTGCGCTGCCCTGTACTTCGGAATCGCCTCTCATGTGACTGCAGTGTGGCACAGGGCTCGGTGAGCTCCCGGCTGCGAAAGGACAGAGGTCGCACAATTCATCCAGACACCCCGCCATCTTGTGCCGTCTTCCTCCTCAGACATCAGGTTCATGGCGGCGCACTTCGAAAGGTCCACCTCATCCTCAGCTAGCACACTGTCTCGCTTCCAGCAGCTGTAAAAACAATCAGTAAAGACGATCAGTACTGTTTGATGCACTGCGTATGCACACAACACATCATTTAATAGAATAATAATCTAATCTAATAAATCTTACCCTCTTTGTCCTAGATCGACTCTGAGCTGAACTCCTCACAGCGTCTGCCTGCGATGCAAGCTCTGCTTGTTTGTTGTCCTGCGTACTGTCTCATAATGTCTCACAGACAGCTGGAAAACAATTAAAAAGAGTGGTATGAAAAAAGAAACGTAAGTCACAGTAAAATTAAACGAGGGAGAAAACAGTAACAGTTACTTACACACAATGGCGTCATTATCACATCGTGTAAATCTGGACTTGCAGACATTGCTCCAAGCTAACAGGAGGTCGCGGCCTTGTTATGAGGCGAGGTTAGTCTGTGAAAACAAAATGCTCGCAGCGATAAATCTCCGTGTCCCTCTACGGCAGCGAAGCTCCGTCCGTCTGCGACATTCTTCGTGGCGACCCGGCAAAGCTCCTCCCGTCCGCGCAGGCCTCCTCTCGACAATGGCCGGGCCGCTAGCCTAGCTCCTGCTAGCTAGCTTAGCCGAACTTGCTTCGTGTCCATTAAAACACAGACACTTCGACTGCGATGGGGAGTCCTACTCACACACTCACAGCACGTCGTCCGACAACAGTTCACAGTCTGTTAGTGATAAAACACGACACTGACGACACACACAGGCTGTGTCCAAATTCAGGGGCAGCATCCTTCGGAGTGCGTATTTGAAGTGCAATTACGTCACTAAGCTGCGGGAAGCCTGTCCAAATTCAAAGTGTGCTCCAAATGCTCCCCACAAATGCCTCCTTCTTCTGCCTGTTCCTGAAGGACACACCGCTACTATCCTTCGCGACTACAAATTGCCCAAGATTCATTGCGCGCCTAAAGAGAATAAATAAATAATGGCGACTTCAAGTGGCGCAGATCTCCCATTTAAATTAAGTATTGGGTCTATACTCAGTTTTTAGTCATTTGAGCGTCAAACGCCAGAACTGTTAAAGGAGTCATCACCCGGAAATCGCAATTTCTCTCGTTAAATCATGCATATTGGTGTTGGACCTCTGTTGAAACTTGCCTGAAAAGCTGGAGTTTGAAAGTGGCTTATTTTTTTCGCTTTGGCTGTTTTTCCGAACAGGAATAGCGCACAGTAGTGCGCGTTCCTAAAGCACGAGATTTTGACTCTGCTCCTGTGGTGACGTTACCACAGGAGGCTACTTGCATATGCATCGGCTCACAGCCGTCCTCAGCCAGACTTTCTGAGTGAGCACGCCGAATCTGCTTATTTCTCTGTCATTTTCACGGCATACATCGTGACCGCCAGCATTAAAACTCAGGTCTTACATGTAAAACACGAGTATGAAAGTAAGAAGGAAAAAAAGATTTTACCATTCAGAGACATCCTGCTGTAAACATGTATCTTCCACCGTCTCTGCCTCTTCACTCTCCCTTTCGGTTCCCGACTCCGGCTCGTACATAAATGCCTGAATTCCATAAGGTCCGTCATTTAGTGTGTGCGCCATGACAGGGGGCTGTTTATGTTTTGGAGTCTGTGTGCATGCAGGCTCGCCCCCCATTCCGGCGCTGTCCTTCCTGCGGCCAATCAACGCGCGCCTCATTACATATTAATACAATGCACATCCGGACCGGTCAAAACCTCGCGCATAATCTCGCGTGAGAAAGTCGCGGTATGAAAAAGTGTCAAAACAAGCTCTATGTTTGATTTTTTTTTTTTTTTTTTTTTCTAATAAGTTTTAAGAATTGATCTAAAGCGATCCAAGAGGGACTGGATATGTAAAAAACCAGGTGATGACTCCTCTACACTTCAAGGGACCTTAAAACCTCAAAATATCAGTTAATACGTTGGTAATGCTCAGCTTAATGCATTTTACTTTCAAACATTAGACATTCAGAGGTTGACTTATATCTTATATCGTATTGTGACTGTGGAGATGTTATAGACTCGTTTTACTTCATGTACATATACGGACCAAGATGACAGATTTAGATCAGGCTGTGATCCGTGTAAAGTCTAGTTAAACATTGGAATAAAGAGCTATGTTTATGATTATTATCCTTATGATTATATATATATATATATATATATATATTTTTGCTGTATTATAACTCTTTTCTCTTTTAACATAACACAAAACATCTTTTACATTTGATTGTGTTTTAGGGAGCAAACAGAGAAGCTTCATCGCTGTCCGAGGTCAGAACAACATTAGTTCACAGGGCGAAACATTCCGCCGGCTGGATGGGAGTAAGGCTATAATATATAATAATAAATAATAAATAGACGATTTGTCAGTCCTGATGTCACTTTTTGTAAATCTTTGCATCCCTGTGTTAATGTGATCTGATGTTTACCTTTTCTCTTGCTTCGAGGATGAAGGAGGACATGAGGCTGCAGAGAGGATGGAGAGTCTCTTCTCTGCTCCAGAGGACAATCCTTACATTATTTCTGTTATTTAGTTAATTTATGAGTAATTTTTAAACTATTTGTTCATAATTGTTCATTTTATATAATTCATTAAATAAAATATTGTTCTATTGTTACACGTTGTCTATTCCATTCAGTATTTACAGCTTAAGTACAATTTATAACAGCAAACAGCATCAAGTGCTACTTTTCAGGGACAACAAGGGATTGAATGTTTTCCTTTATTATGAAGGTCTTGACATTTACAACTATTTACAAAATTACAGCATAAATAACTATTTACAGATTATTATTCACTATTAACAAAAACTATTATTATTAAAAATATTAAAACAGTTATAGATTTATAACTTTGCGACTGTAGAGTTATAGAACACTTCTCTTATTTATATAATTGCAGAATGACAACCAAAAAAAAAAAAAAATCATCTGGACAAGACTGGAAAATCCTTCAAGTCTTCTACTCTTCAGGGATGGGCAACTTCAATGATAGAGATGGCCACAAAAATGTTATCCTCACTACCTAAGGGCCAGATTTTAATCGCGCACTTCCACCAGTAGGATACTGTGTCCCCATCATTCAATCAGCTAATTTAACACAGAGACAAAACATTCACAATCATGAGTGATATACAATTACTTCAGTGCAATGACGTCTCAAAAATCATCATTCAACAAAAATAACACTGGCATATTCATGTTTGATATGCATTTCTACTCCCTCGGAGCTCATCCGTGTAGTGCGCGCCGGTGTTATCCATGGAGAGGCCGTGGAGAGCACACGTGGACATATAAAACAGGCTCCACTAATGCCTCTCTATGAATTAAAAAGGATAGAACATGTTTGTTCTTTGTGTTTTTGAGGCTGGAGGCAGGCGTGTCGTTAGACCTGGGCATTCGGGGCTATAGCCCCGGATGTTTTGGGAATAGCCCCGGATCTCATGCTTTGAAAAAAAAAAAAAAAAAAAAAAAAATCAAATATGATTGTCTAATAGTGAAAGGTTTTTATGTGGCTGCATATCGAACGGCCAGCAGCCTCAAATGCGTCACTGATATTACCATAGCCGTCTATTAGCCTATTGTTCAGTAATACTGTAGCGTTTATAACAGGGATGGAAATTAAACCCGCCACCCGCCAAATGCGGGTGAGTTTGTGTGCTGGCGGGTGAACTGAATCAGTTTATCACTGTGGCGGGTTCAGTCAGATCTGATCCAATTAATCTTAATGATCGGTATCTTGGTTAGGGCATAACAATTTCCACAACCCTAGAATTAGATCCGGTCAAATTATATGTTTCTGATCGGACCAAAGAGTCAGTTGGACTTCAGAGGAGCCAGAATTCAACATAGAACGGCCGTAAGCGGTCATTTGGACCGCTGGATTTAAACTCTATAATCTCTGGTCACAGATTACCTCCGCTCTCCTCACACAGTCACCACACACGGGCTTGTGGCATTTCAAGTGTGCCACGTTTGGTCCCGTTTGCAGTTCTTTCGGACCGGCACTGCCTCCGTGTCTGCTGCTGCTGCGGTGGTTGCTTTCACTGCTGCCCACCTTGTGCCGACTGCCGCGGCCGCTTTCCCCTCCATGTATTCTGCCCTCAGCTCCTCTGCAGGACTTTCCTCCGGGCTCTCCTGCTGCTGGTGCTCTTTGAATAAGATGCAGGCATTGATCCCAGCCAGGTTGAGAAAGTTTTAGACGACCGCCACTGGCCATCTTCGCTGACACAGACACAGAGACAGTGCCGGTCCAAAAGAGCTGCAAACGGAACCAAACGTCGGGCACTTGAAATGCCACAAGCCCGTGTGTGGTAACTGTACGAGAGCGGAGGTAATCTGCAGACTGTGACCAGTGATCACAACGACTCTTTCTTTGTCTTTGTTTTAGATCAGCTCGTTTCCAGCTTTTTCGATGATTATTATTATTTTATTATATATTATTAAGTGTTAACATAAAATGTTTCATAATCAAATAAGTTACTGTCAATAGTTAATTTTCTTGTTCTGAGTTTTCTCTATTAAAATCGTGTCTAAATATACAATAATTACGGTTTACTATGTGCGATGATGTTGATAAATATATACATTTAAAAAACGAAATAACACCGAAGTGTAAATTTTAATAAGTTAAATTATAATTAAACGTATTAAAATGTACACTTTGGTTTTAATTCGTTATTTGTTTTTGTTTGTTTTTTTTTTTAAATATCATGACACAATGAATGCATTCATCGCTCAGTTGGGTATTTACCTAACGGATTATAGAGTTTAAATCTAGCGGTCCAAATGACCTCTTACGGCCGTTCTAGTAGCGTTGAATTCCGGCTCTTCTGAAGTTTGACACTTTGGTCACGGGGGATCCGCTGTGTGACAGCGGAGAGTCAGCAGCTGGATTTTGCACCCACGGTCAGTAGTATTAGTAGGTGTATGGGCAAACAAACAACAACCACCAGGACCATTATTCATTGTATTATTGCATTTGTGGGAAGTTACTTCAATAAAGATTTTCACGTCCCCACAAAGAAATCCCTGCAAACGTAATAGTTATTACATGTGTGGGAAATTGTTTGTTTGTAGTAGGCAGCGGCTCTTGTGGAAAATGTATTACATTTGGGGGCTTATTACATTAAATGCTGCAGATTTGTATTACATTTTGGGTTTATTGACGATGTTTTTCTCTTAATACCCTACAAAAGCCTCCTGTAGGCCTGATGCAGATAGACAATAAAGTCAAAAAATTACAATATAGATAATATGTTTTACCTGCTCTTATAGCCTATGCACACAGCGCAGGTCTTATTATAGGCTATAATATCTTTAATGTAAACATAGGCCTAGTGAGGGAAAATTAGCTTTATTTGTGATTAAAACATAACGATGAGGACCCCAGCGATTGGCCTTCCTTTCCTTCTCAAACTATGTTGAAATTGCATCTTTAAACACCCCAATTTTCCAAATTTTCTAAATTTCCCCGGACCCCAATAAAAAAAGACTCTATCTGCAGGCAGTGATGCCGATATCTGACCACTTTTTTCAGTAACGAGTAATCTAACACGTCAATATTTACAAACCAGTAATCAGATTAAAGTTACTTATCATTGTTTTTGTCATTTTCCTTAGTAAAAATGTATATTTTACTTAGTCACATTTCATTTAGTCACATTTTCAGCACGAGCACAACTCACGTGTAACACCACACAGCGACATAAACACAACAACAATGGAAGGAGGAGAGAGATGCGCGTTTTCTAGCTGGAAATATAGTCATTATTTTTGAGTTCCTCTCAGCTAAAAATGAGAATATTAAGGTTTGTTGTTCACTCTGTGCTGGCGACAAAGTACTACCAAGCTTTGAATGAGTTTTAAGGAGTAATCAGTAATCAGTAATCAGATTACTTTTTCAAGGTAACTGAGGCAACACTGCGCAGGGCTAAAGCCCCGGATGTTTTGCACTCCTAGCGACGCCCCTGGCTGGAGGTATGGGGGGTGTGATCCGAGGCATGATCCGGGGCTGAGAAGTAGCCCTATCTCTCTCATCAACGTAAATTGTTTACATAATGTTCCTTGCGTTGACACTGAATTATTGATATTTGGAAATTGACTCGCAGGCCGCATTGAGTCAATAACGCCAGTTGCCCATCCCAGAGTTGCACTGAAAATCAGGGAGAGCTCTGACCCTATTTGAACAATTGGCACCTAATTACACAGGGAACAGTGTATATATTCAGAGGCCATAAACGTGGACAGAAGGACAATGCTTTTCAGAAACACTGACACTGAGGAGAGAATGCGCATGCGTGAGTAGCAACACGCGGACGCTGTGGAGGCTCTGTGTTTGGCAAGTAATTAACGTAACTACTATGCTCAAAATCAAAACCTCTATATGGTTTTGACTTAAAACCTCAAGCGGAACATATGATCTAAACCTTTTGTTATAACTAAGGTTAATTACTCACGATGGTTGAAAAGGGGACGAGATGGTCGGCGAGACTGAAACCTGCGTTATCTCTGACACCTGCCCGGTGATTGAGGAATATCAGGACAAAGGGAAGGAGCCCGCTTCTAAACGACCAAAACCTGGATCTTGGTCGGAATCAAACTCACCGGATAGTCCACCCTCAGCCCAGGTAAATCATCAGCTGTTGGCCTCTATTGAGGTAAGACTGCGAAAGCTGGATATACTGGATGAGCTGCGGCAAGATGTCCAAGAGCTGAAGCAGACCTCGGAGTTCATATGCGCAACACTGGATGAATATAAGAGGAAAACTGATGTGCTGGAAACCACATTCACCAAAGTGGAAACAACGGTGAATCAGATGAAAACGGAAAGTGACCAATTAAAGGAAAAAATGCTTGAGCTGACGACTAGATCCATGAGGGATAATTTGATTTTCTCCGGGATCCCAGAAGCTTCAGGTGAAGAAGTGGAAAAAACGCTTAAACAGTTCTTCATCAACGAATTACAGATGGATGTGGAGATGGTGGAAAAAATCCAGTTTGATCGTGTACACAGGCTCCAACGCAACAGAGAAAACCAAGGAAAGCCCCGTCTATTGATGGCGAAGTTTGAACGATTCCAGGATAAAGCCTTTGTTAAAAGTTTCAGCAAACACCTGGCGGGTAAGCCCTATGGTGTGAACGACCAATTCCCTCCAGAAATTGTGGCACGAAGAAGAAAGTTGATCCCTAAATTAAAAGAGCATCGGGAGAAGAAAGATGCGGTAAGACTTATTGTAGATAAACTTTATATAAACGGTAGACTGTTCAAGGATAAAGAAATCACACCGTGGCTGTTTGGCCCCAACTAGACCACACACACATGCAATGAAGGAAGGAAGAAAAAAAAAAAAAAAAAGAGAGACAGACAATCTTCGGATATCTGAATTACTGTATTACCCATGCCCATTTCAATATGGTGGTCTTATATGACAGGAGACTGAAAAGTTTAGGCTACTCATAGATAAAGAAGATAATAATGTGAGGATGAAGTATAGAAAGAGGAAAAGAGGGATTTGATTTGCTTGCCATATAAGTGAGTAAGATATTTTGTAACATTAATGATGGCCTCCACACACATGTTAAGGTGGCTTTGCCTCTGCTGACCACCCAATTTTTATTTTATTCTATGTTGTGTGTTGATGTCTTTTCTATGTCTTTACTGTTTTTTTGTTTGGATTACTTGAGATTTATTAGTAGGCCTGTGTGTATTTGTTTTATATGTGATGGTTTAATATTATTAAAGTGTGTCTAGGGACATAAATAGGTTGGTTATAGGGAGTTATAATTGTAACGGGTTAGCTAACAATATAAAAAGAAATGCGGTTTTCAAATGGCTTAAAGATAAATGTACATTTGATATTATATGTTTACAAGAAACACATTCTGTGTTAAAGGATGAAATGAAATGGATGAGAGAATGGGGAGGACATATTTTTTTTTAGTCATGGATCTAGCAATCAAAGGGGGGTATCAATCCTTATTGAAAAGAATCTTGATTATGTAATCCATACAACTCTACAAGATACAGAAGGAAGATGGATTATTGTAGATTGCACAATTAAATCATTACAGTTATGCTTAGTTAATTTATACGCACCAAATAGGGATGATGCTACTTTTTTTGAATGTATTCAAGATACTTTTCAGAATTTAAAAGATTGTGGGTCTAATATTATTATTACAGGAGATTTTGATACAGTGTTGGACACCATGATGGATAGGACTGGAAATTCTTCAGTTAATTATCATCCACATGCACATGGAGCTATCCAGACTCTGATGTCCTCCCTTGATTTAACTGATATATGGCGACTAAAAAATCCTCAAAAAATTAGATATACATGGCGTAGAAAAGAACAGGCCAGTCGGATTGACTATTTTCTTATATCCTTCACACTATGTTCAAAGACATCTATGACTGATATTAGTGAACATATGTGTTCAGACCATTCACTTATAACCCTCCAAGTGATGAATGATGATTTTCATAGAGGTCCAGGTTTCTGGAAGTTTAATTTGTCTTTACTACAGGATGATTTGTTTGTTGAAAATACAAAAACATTTATTTCTGATTTTTTTAAGTTTAATACTGGTAGTGCTAACCCTCATATTGTATGGGATTCCTTTATGTTTTTCGTTCAGGGGATACTGTATAAAATATTCTTCTTGGAAACATAGGTTGAATACACGTTATGAAAATGAATTGATACAAGAGATTAAAAAGTTAAATGAAGAAATTGATGAGGACGGTGAAACCTTTTCAGATAAATATGTGACTTTGGAAAATAAACAGAGGGAGCTAGAGAGACTCTACCAAAAAAAAGTTAGTGGCATTATAATTAATTCCAGAGCTACGTGGATGGAGAGGGGTGAGAAATGTACTGATTTTTTTTTAAAACTGGTTCGTAGAAATCAAACAAGGAAAAATATTACTCGACTGGAGACTGAAGATGGGTCTGTGTTATCATCGCCAATAAAAATTTTAGAGGAAGAAAAATCCTTTTTTCAAAATATTTACACTCTAGTAGAACAGAGTTGTCCATCTCCAGACCTCTACCAATCCTTTCTCCCCGACTCTTATCCTAAAAAATTGTCAGATTTACAGAAACAAGATTGTGAAGGTATGATCTATGAGGATGAGCTTCGTCAAGCAATAGATTCCTTTAAATCAGGTAAATCACCTGGACTAGATGGGATAACGATTGAATTCTATAAAATATTTTTCGATCATATAAAAGATCCCATTCTAGCATCCTTCAATTATTCTTTTGAGGTTGGTAGATTATCTGGAACTCAGCAAGAGGGACTGATTTCTCTTCTCCTAAAACAAGAGGCAAATGGTCAATACAAAGATCCAGTTAAATTAAAAAATTGGAGACCCTTAACTCTATTGTGTTGTGATAACAGAATATTGTCTAAATGTATCGCCTCTAGAATTAAAAAGGTTATGCATGGAATTATTGATAAAGATCAAAATGGATTTATTGAGGGTAGATTTATTGGGGATAGTATAAGACATCTCTTGGAAATTATTGAACTTTTTGAAAAAGGAGAGAAACCTGGTTTAATTTTTGTGGCCGATTTTGAAAAAGCTTTCGATACAGTGAAATGGGAGTACATTTATAAATGTTTGGAATTTTTCAATTTTGGTATTTTCTTGATAAGTTGGGTTAGAGTACTATATAATAATTCATTAAGTAGAATTATAAACAGTGGCCATTTATCACAAAGTTTCTTATTATCTAGAGGAGTTAGACAGGGTTGTCCACTATCTCCATATTTGTTCCTGTTAGTAATAGAAACATTAGCGATTAAAATTAGGAATAATATCAATATTAAAGGTTTGAGTAATTATGGGTTGGAATCAAAGATTTCGTTATACGCCGATGATACAATTTTTTTTTTAACACCCAAAGAAAATTATTTGAATGCATTACTTAAAGATCTGGATCAGTTTGCAGAATTGTCTGGTTTGAGGCCAAATTATGATAAATGTATTATTTTGCGAATAGGCTCACTACATGGAACTACATTTAAACTTCCATGTAATTCAACATTGGTGTGGTCAGATGGACCTATAGATATACTTGGTATTCACATTCCAAAAAGGATTGATGAACTGGTAAAAATTAACATTGAGAATAAACTTCAAAAAATGAAAAAAGTGTTAGGTCCATGGAAATCAACAACATTATCGTTATTTGGTAAAGTCACTCTTGTTAATTCACTGTGTACCTCTCAGTTTACTTATTTGTTAATGTCTCTTCCATCCCCTAACGAGATTTTTTACAAGAAGTATGATGAATTAGTCTTTAATTTTATATGGAATAATAAACCAGAAAAGATTAAGAGGAACTATTTATATAATTCTTTGGATGAAGGAGGTGTTAAATTAATTAATCTTAAGGCACTGAATCTGTCCTTAAAAGCGTCTTGGGTACAGAAAATATATTGTAATCCCAACTGGAGTTCCTCTTGCTTCTTGTCCAATATACACCCAATATTTAAGTATAATTTATTTATGTTTGCACAGAGTTCAAATACCCACTTCCAGTGTCTGCAAAATATTTTTGTAAACCTATCACCTTTTTTTAAAGATATGATACA
Organism: Sparus aurata; assembly: GCF_900880675.1. Lineage (NCBI taxonomy): Eukaryota > Metazoa > Chordata > Actinopteri > Spariformes > Sparidae > Sparus > Sparus aurata. The sequence continues at coordinate 22,790,884 of NC_044199.1, forward strand.
GGCATGGCTACATTTCCAATACTTTCCACCTGAGTCTGTGGATGCCATTTTGCAACAAATGATATGGTTTAATTCTAATATATTGATTAACAGATTACCTATTTTGTGGGAGCATTTTGTTAAAAAAGGCATTATCTTTGTAAATGATGTAATGGATTTGAATGGTAATATTTATTCATATAAAACATTTTGTGAATTATTTGGTAAATTGTGTTCAGAATTTAGATATTATCAGTTAGTAGCTGCAATTCCCTTATTTTGGAGGAAAAAAGTTAAAAAGGCAAAAAGAAAATTGCTGGTATGTAAACCTCTTATAAAAAATTACCTGTGGCTTAAAGGGAAAAAGATAAACTCCTTTATGTACAAGTTTTTCTTGAGGGCATATAATTTGAATAAGGAGCCAGATAAATTTCAATCTTATTGGGAGGGGATATTTGATATTCCTTTGCCATGGCGACAGGTGTATAATCTAACTTATAATTCTACTATAGATACTAAATCACAATATTTCCAAATTAAAATTCTATATAAAATCTTGCCCACAAGAAAAATGCTTTGCATTTGGGGGTTACAAGAGGATCAAAACTGTCGTTTCTGTAAAACTGAAATTGAAGATATGTTGCATCTTTTCTGGTTTTGTCCATATGTGGCTATGTTTTGGATGGACTTGGAAAAATGGTTAGCCTTAAACTCCCTTGTGTTGTCAATGTGCCCTCAAAAAATAATCTTGGGTGAATTAAGTAATGGATGTCCAAATGTTTTAAATACAGTTATTTCACTGGGTAAGAGATTTATTTTTGAACTGAAAAGAAAAGAATGTCTGACATTGTTTAACTTTCTCTCCTTTTTGAAACATTATTCTAAGTTAGAGGGTATTATCGCAAATAGACAGCAAAAGATCAAGGATTATGAAAGAAAATGGAATACATTAAGGCCTTGGTTAAAAGATTGAGGATGATGAATTGTTTTTTTTCTTTTTCCTTCTTTTATAAATAGTGTTTTTGTTTTGTTTTGTTTTTTTTTTCCTTTTTTCTTTGTATGTCACTTGTAAAAGATGTTTGTTTGCTTCTTGTGTCCTCGTGATCTGTATTTACTGTTTTAATGTAATAAAAAAAAAAAAAAAAAAACACTGACACTGAGGTCACAGGTGACCCACGCAGAGAGCTAGAGGCCCTGCTGCCCTCTAAGAATATAACTAATAGCATTATTTACCATTTCAATCATGAGTTTCACATGTAGGATGCCACTGTTCTCATCCTCCTCCTCCACGGGTCCTGAGGATCTCTGCATGGTGATGATGTGTTTTGGCTTCTGTTGAACTACATATAAACATATGGCTTGATATCAACATTTTCCCAAAGAGAACAAGTAATTGAGATGATATTCCTTGCCTGGATTAAAAGACATTTTAAGGAAAGGACTCTTACTTGACTCCTACTTTAATATTAAATGCCATAAAAGTACCAAAATACACTGTTAAGTATATACATAATGGGGCTTGCCAATGCCTGCTCTTGATTATCATTCTGAGCTTAACTTGAACCAGGTTCTTCTGAGCCATGTCAGACTTCATCAGATCTTGGGGACTCCATCTCATCTGGATTTGTACTGAAGGCTTGTACTCGTAGATGCAGAATATGTCCAGTTTGGGATCACAGCAGTTTCCTCAGTGCTATTCTGAAATTAAACAAAAGAAAACCTGTTTGTTTGGCATAGGCTACCATTTTTAGTCAGGCTAGTGCAATCTGTCTGTCTTTTTTGATCTAGTTAGGTAGATTGGTTATGTCATTTTAGACAGGTATAATACCAAAGTCATACTTTTGGTATGACACTAATTGTAATTAGTATTCACTAATATATTTAATCCAATTGCTAAGTTTTATGTTCCTATGACACAGTTTATCTTTGTTTATAGTTATTTTTAATCATCATCCACCTGTAAATGTCTCTCAAGAACTTTAATTTTATATTTAGAATATTCACTAATATACATCTCATATCACTGTCATCATCTGTCAAACTGTTGATTTCTAAAAGGGCAATTAAATAATTATCGTAAACAATGGCATCTTTTGGTTTGGGTTCTTTTATTAGAATAGTTACCATAACTTACATACAGCCACCTAGAATATTTTTCCCACACACACACACACTAACGGCGGTAAAAAAGCCAGCGCGAGCAAACCGTTATTGCACATCCAGGACTGATTAGAACAGCTCTGCCACAAACAACTGTAAAGGTAACTAAATGAGTGTAAATGTATAAATCCCTAGTGTAAATAGTTTCCGTTTTTATAGTTTAATAGGTTTCCGTTTTGCCAAACTATTCTGTTGCGGAACCTGCGTCTTTCTTCCCAGATTTATTTTTTTAGTATCGTTTCCAATCGATCGGTTACGTTAAGTAATTTAGCTAACGAGAGCTAGCTTGATCCATTCATTCATTTCCGAACACCAGGCTTTCTTTGGTGAACTGAGAACAATTGAACTAATACTCCTTCATTCTCGGCAAAACTGTGTTGATAATATACATCTACTTTACGTGAACTAGGTGACAACTAAATGTTGGTCGAAATTTACCGTTACCGGCAGTCAGATAATATGAGATCAATGCATATGCATATGCTGATTTGTCGTTAGCAGCCTGTGTTCGCAGGCTAAAATACAAGGTTTTCTCAGTTGACTTCTGTTACTAACGTTTCATGATTCATGTGGATTAGGACCTTTCAACGTTATACCATTAATTATTGCTGTCAAAAGGGTTATGTCAATATTACCGAGGACCTTTAACTCAAGTTTTGACAGTAGGCAGCCATAGCAACAGTCTCCGGGCTAAAACAACGGGCCCATCAATGCAACAACGCGATTGGCTGATAAATTTCCCGGTTCAACGAACCACACGATTGGTCCTGGTCGGGGGGGATATATATCAGATTACCGTAATCTCTGACCTAACGGACTTTTAGGGACACAATGCCTGAAACGCTCTCTGATATCTATATGGCGCCTTAAGGGAGGCGCAAACAGAAATCATTAACCTATATACAAAAACACTTTAAGCACAACATCGGGGCAAACCGCGTAATTACTTTTTAATTACGCATAGTCCATGACAACAGTTAATCAATTAAACTATGACTAAATTAGCCTTCTTGATCCAGGCTAACGCCTGTGCAAACGTTAGCTTAACGTTTGCACATCGCGCATAACCGAGCCTCGACAGAAATCGTTGCAAAATACATATACTGATTTTTATTTTATTTTTTTCGAGGAAATAAGAATTGTATCATGTTTCTATACAATGCATCTTGAAAACTTACCAGTGAAAGTCCTTTTATCGGACGACAGTCTAGCTCGACTGCAACTGCGACGTATAAGATTACCTGCACGCTGCAAGCAGACACCAGGAAGTCTTAAAACAACCGGGTGCAAACATGGAACGAAGGCGTTGGTTCCGGTGTCGCACCAAATTCTGTGACCCTCCGTGACCCCTATTTTATTATCATTCATTTAATGTATATATTCATTAGAATAACAATTACACTATTTAACTACATTGTCACTGCAAAGGGCTCGATTATCTAGTAAAACAAATAGTACAAATAGACAAATGTACTTGTTGTAAGTCACTTTGGACAAAAGCATCTTCTTAATGTCCTAAATGTAAATGTATGATATTCTGTTCCACCGAAAACACAGGTACCAAAATAAAGTACACAATAAAGTCAGATTTATCACATTCCTTTTTTTTAAATTTATTTATTTATTTTTTTGTCATTGCACAGCGTCCAAATGCTGAATAAACAAAATGTGCAGTTATATGTGTTGGCAGCTGAGCAAAAAATACAAATATATTTTTACAATTATTTTTTAATAAAAAAAAAAAAAAAAGCTGAAATCCTTTATCAGGTCACTCTGTTACAGGTTCCAATTGTGTCTTAAGTATTAAGTATCTCACAAGATTATACCTTGAAATAAATTTTGTTTGTTCTCATTCAGTTTTTTTTATTTTATTTCTCAATGTTTTTATCTTCAGGTGTGTCATTTTTTATCACTGCTACAATGACATTTTCTGCTCTGAAATATCACAAAGTAGGTTAAACATTTTATCACATATTATTAGGTAATGTTACCTTGAGCTTCTCTAGAGGTAGGTTTTTTTTTTGTTTGTTTTTTAAATCCCGTAAACACCTTCAGTGATCCTTTATCAATTGGCAAAGAAGCTGGCTATCTAGACATATATGGACAGACAGACAAACAGACAGACAAACATGGCCTTATATTTTCAGTTGGACTTTAGACACTGAAAAACCACTTATTTCTGTGTGTTTTAGTTTTTTATCGTTTCAGAATGGCACTCAGAGACATCCTTGCAACAAAGTCCAGTAATCCATATTTCAGCCCCCCCCCTGGTGACTGTGAATGTGCTAAAAATGGTAGACTCCCTGAGGGTCATATCTTGGGATTTTTCCCACACAACAGTTTGCTCTGCCTCCACAAAAATAAATAATGTGGTGGTGGTTACCGATGGCCAATCATGTACTAAATTCACAATTTATGAAGAGTTCTCAAGAAAATTTCAAGTTGGCCACACATACATCATCAGAGGATACTCAGTTCGTGGACAACAAGCCCCATACTTGCTGAACATCAGCAGTGGCACACAATTCTTTAGAACCACTGACATTGAGGTAGCAGATGACCGATACAGAGAGGCAGAGGCCCTGCTGCACCCCCCCTCAACTGCCACTCACCTTAGTGAGTGTGCAAGCAGTCAGGGCCTCTTGACTGTGGAGGGCCACGTAGTGGAGGCAAGTTTTTGTCATGGCTTCCAGTATTAAGATAGTAAATTGGCAGTAACCATCCATAGTACTGTGGCATACAGTTTGGAATATCATTATAACACATGTCATCTATTTATATTGACATTCAGGTGTCACCGGTCAGCAAAATTTCCTCTGGAAAAGTTAATGCTACGGCAGGTAAGCTGTAAAGACTTACTACTATTTTTCCACACCACACTTTTCAATTTTTTATTTGTAAAAAAGAAAAAAGTTATACCATGTATCATTTTCCTTCCACTTCACAATTATGCACCAATTTGTCTTGGTCCATCACATAAAATCCCAATAAAACAGTTTTATTTATTTTATTTATAACACTTTTGTGGTTAAAATGTGACAAAATGTGGAAAAGTTCAATGGGGTGAATACATTAGCATAGCACTGTATATTAGAAGGTCATGGACAGGTAGATAGATGGAGAAAAAGGAAGGGGCCAGAAGAGGGAGAAGAGGAGGAGGAGGTGATAGATGAGACAGAGGAAGAGGAGGAGAGAAAGGAAGAAGACTAACCAAGAGAAAAAGAGGGGCAGAAGGATGATAGAAGATGAAGATGAGGTACAGCAGGAAGAAGAGGGCAAAGAACAGAGAACAGAGATAAACAAGAGATGGATTAAGGAGGAAAAAAGTGGGAGGAGGAAAAGGAAGAGGTAATGTGTTGTAACCAGTCTTATTGTTAAAAAAAAATGTATTTCCCTTTGTTTAACAGGATTCTGACAGGCTGGAGGTGTGCCTGTGGAGGGAGGCAGCAGTGGAGCCTACACAGGTTGGAGAGCGAGTTAAGATCACGCATCTCAGGGCACAGAGCACTACCCTTCACTCCACCCTGCACACCACCTTTGAGGTACTGCCTTGTTTCTGTTTATTTTTTTATCTGTTGCATTTGCTATTCTGTTTAGGAAAATGGTAATTCTGACCTCATGCCATATGTTTGTTTATTTCATCTCTCAACAGAAACCAGAGACTGTAGAGAAAGTGGCTTCCATCCTCGGGGTAGTGGAGGAGCAGCTGGAGGGAGGGTTCCTCCAGCTGCTCCTGGATGATCAAACAGTCCCCGATGTGAGAGAGGAGCTATGGGCACCGATTGCGAATGGACTTACCAATGGGCCATTAAAAGCCCATCTTACAATGGAGGGAAAACTCATAACAAAAATAACATTAATCAACACAGAAGAATGAATGGTGGGAGTGGGTGGGAGTGGTTGGGGGGGGTCATAGGGTTGAAATAATTTTGAAATTGTTTGATTTTTTCTGTTTGGGGGTGTTTAAATCAGAGGGGTAAAATAAGTTTAAAATTGTTTGATGTCTTCTGTTTGATTGTGTTCAATGCATTCTTTATGTCGTTCTTTTTTTAATATGTTCACATTTTGGGGTGTTGTTCAAATCAGAGGGTTACAAAATAGGAATGGGGGGGGTTAAAGAAGGATTCTGATCAGTTTGATTTTGTTCCATGTTCGATGTCTTAAGGTTGTTCCTTTTTTAATATGTTAATTTTCTCATTGATTTTACATAATCAAATATATTCTGAAACATTCGAAGCATTCTGCGTTTTAATGAAGTCACTGGTACTCAGCTACAGTTTAACAAGTATATTGTCAAAGCTTAATTATCTTTGTCTTTTTTTTTTTCTGCTGCTCCCATACTTACCAGGCAAAAAGGTCGGTAAATATCTAAAAAACGAAACATTATATAATAGTTTAACTACAAATCATGGCTAAATATCTCCATCTCAGCTCTGTGTAAACTTAAATATCAATATTAATATTAATTTGTTGGTTTCAGGGTCACGCAGCTTCTCCCATCTGTTTGTTTGTGTTCGAGTTCCACACACACACACACGCACACGCTCGCATACACGCACACATGCACAGGACATTTTCAAAATATATAAATCATGTGTTAATCCAAACAAGATTCATCAATTTGAGCTATTAAACTGTGCAGTTGCACTCTAGCTACTGCGCGAGTCTGAACGTCACCTTCATGACGTCAGGACAGCCCTAATTGTCTTTTATCTACGCTGACGTTTATGACGTGTGTTTCGATGAATTTCCATATCCATAAGCGCCTGCGCCTCTTTTCTACTCAAATATCACATGCTTTAAGATAAGTAGCAGCCGTATGGCCACACCTATGGGATAGTCAACATGAATAAAACTATAAAATCCTTCATGTAATCAAACATCCTTTATCACCTGTCTTGTGATGCAAATAACAGTTATAATCTCTTTCTGTTCTGCTGTTTCATAGTCTGTAGAGCTGGCGCAGCCTTAACACGCAGACGTGCCATGTAGAAAACCCGAGATCGATGCTTTTGGTGACTTTTTTTTTTTTTATCACTGCTTGTAGTGTTCTTGGAGATTGTCTGATATTATTATTTAGACAGTGTTTCTAAATACAGATTAAAACGAAGTGTTTTTGGAGACAATTTGTTTCTGTCATGCCAAAAAATTAGTAGTTTCTTTACTCTTAAGATATGTACACAGTCTTGTACCTTTGCGTTTTTCTCCGTTTTCCAAATGTATGTTTTGCGCCAAATTAAATGTGTTATAGTCACAATTAATCTTGTAGTTTATGGCTTGGTTCCAGGCTTCAAACTCTTTATATAAGAATTTCATGAAAGTGCAAAACTGCGGGAGGAGAAGGAAGACGTAGTTTATAAGTGTTATTGTTAAGAAAAATGTAATGTATAAGAATAAATACATGAAAATGTAAAATGTAATCTATGAATGGAGTGTTTAAAGCTCATTTAAGTGCAAAAAAGTTTTACCCAGAATGTAAAGGCTGTATGCATGACAACAGGTATTTTTTAACTGCAATAGCTGGGACATTGAGAGAAATCTGGCACAGAAGTAGTGAAGAGACCGGGTTGACCTAGTAGGAGTTGTTGTCTGTTATTGAAATCTGTCTGGGGGGATTGTTAACCAAAATCCGATCAGATTAGCTTTGAACATCTGTCCCATGAAAAATTAACTAATCAAAGTTAACTGCTTTGACAATGCAGACAACTCAGGTTGAAGTCCAGCGTTAATCATATGACAACTGAGTGAGTGGCGTCGCGGTATCTTTCAGGGTTATGAACATGAGAGACTGGGGATCAAAACCCGGTGATCCCATTTTTGTCATTGTTTAATATTATTTTTTAGACAGTGTTTCTAAATACAGATTGGAAGTATGGCAATAATAAATAATAAATAGTCCATCTGTCAGACCTGATATCACAAATCTTTGCATCCCTGTGCGGGCGGCTATTTACTGTATCAAAACACCTGCGGAGCCTGCTGGACTTAAACGCATCCGGGTGTCACTTGGAGATGCACATAGCTGCGCTACTGCAGCAGAGGACAGACAGCAGCTGTGATGGAGAATGCTTGCTCAATTTGGCACAGCGTCGACACTGTGAATTCGAGGCCTCCAAAACTCCCAATAATTTGACTTTGTGGGGCATTTATATCACTGTGCCAACCTGAGCGACACCTACATCCCACCCGCGGTGAGTCGTTTGTCTTCCAGCTCATGTGGCAGGGGCTTTATGAGTCGCGCGTGGCCTTCGTTTACGCAGCGCACTCAGTGCTGCTCCTTTTGCGGATGAACGCAGGCTCGAAGGAGTCATCACACACGCCGAGAAGTCCGTGAAAGGGGAAGAAGGAGAGCTGTGTGTGGGGTAAACTCTGGTCGTGCACATGATCAAGGTGTGCTGCGTCCAGGTGACAAGGCAGTCCGAGTCGGAGCGTATCGATGTAGTGCGCAGATTTTATCATGGAGACCCTGCTGAAAAAAACCCAGCATAGACCAGCACCAAAACACAACATATAATGACCAGTCTTGCTGGTGAAAAGTCACTATCAAGCCACTGCGTAAACGAAATTAAAGTTAACTGCTGTGTCTTGCATACAGATAACACAGGTTGAAGTCTAGCATTAATTGTATCATCAACTCTTATTAGCTCTTTCTGTTCTTTATTTGTTACAGCTGTACGAGTGGCGCGATGATATTGATGGGGTTTGGCATGTGGGAGAGTGAGGAACGAAATTTAGAAATGCCATTTTGTCATTGCTTGATATTAATTTTTAGACAGTGTTCCTAAATAGAAACTCATCAATTAGATGAGACCAGTAAAAGAAGAGAGAGTGTCTTTCATTATTATTTAATTGTTTACATCGGTGAAGTATTAAATGTCGTATTGCATATGAATGCACCACACAGTTCAGAGGGCGGGGGGGGGGGGTCCTTACGCAGGCCACGTTCAGCCTGTCAGCTCGGAGGTGAAGTGCAGGCATGTTGTTCTTCCGCTCCTCTCTGACCTCAGCCACAGGAATGATGGCAGCCATCTTCTAGGGGAACGGTAAAAGTAGAAATATCCCGATCTAAACTGTGATAAAGATAAAACCAGCGCACTTACCTACTTTAAGTCCGGAGCCGAGTGACTAAAGGAAGGACACGAGTTACGTCGGTAAAACGAGTCATTTATTGGATTAAAAAGAATGCTAGCTGATACTTACCGCCATCGTCCATGCTAATGCTACCTCTGTGTCTGACAGGCTAATGTCACTTACCTTCCAGTCGGTGAGTCCAAGCTCCAACATCGGCATGCTCAGCTTTGACATACAGAACAACGGTGAGAAACCGTCTCTTTGGCTGCACTAATGCTATTTTTCTGTTGTTGCTCAGTGTGCTAAGGAAAGTGGTAGTGGTATTGAAATATATGAAGGTGAACTGAGGTGAACTGAGGTGAACAGTGGTGCAGTGTTTGTACAATATAATACAATGAATGCTTGGTATATTTTGTATATTTTATACCAATGTAGATATTCAAAGGGAAAAAGCAGAATTTTCCAATAGCTGGTAAGGCAGAAAGGCTTAAAAGCAATAGGTTTGATGGGCTAACAAAGTTGAACATTTTGATAGCTGAACAGTTTCTCTAGCTGAACATGAAGTTGTATGTTTGAAGGAGTTGAAAAGGCAGAAACATGAATATCTAAAAAGGCTAAAAAGCTGTAGAGTAACAGGGCTGAAAGAGGTTAAAAGGTGAAAGAAGGCAAAAAAGGTGAAAAGTTAAAGGGCTGGAGGATGTTAAAAAGGTGAAAACATATGAAAAGCTTTATAGTCAGATGGCTGGAAGAGGTTAAAAAGGTGAAAACATATGAAAAGCTGTATAGTCAGAGGGCTGAAAGAGGTTAAAATGGTAATAAAATATGAAAAGCTGTAGAGTAAGAGGGCTGGAAGAGGGTAAAAAGGTGAAAACATGTGAAAAGCTGTATAGTCAGAGGGCTATGAAAAGCTGTAGAGTAAGAGAGTTGGAAGAGGTTAAAAAGGTGAAAAGAAAATGAAAATCTGTAGATTAAGAGGGCTGGAAGAGGTTAAAAAGGTGAATAAAGGATGACAAGCAGTAGAGTAAGAGGCCTGGAAGAGGTTAAAAGGTGAAAACATATGAACAGCTGTAGAGTAAGAGGGCGGAATGAGCATAAAAAGGTGAAAAAAAGACTGAAGAGGCCAAAAAGTTTTAGAGTAAGAGGGCAGAAAGAGGTTAAAAAGGTGAAAAAAGGCTGAAAGGTGAGAAGTTAAAGGCAGAAAGAGCTTCAAATGGCTGCAGACATGCTGCAACAGGAGCAGAAACACAGATGAAAATGTCCCCATAAGGAATGAATGGGAAAATGCCTGCCAAACTCCTGCGATTCTTGAGAAAACTGTTATAGTTATCGCCAAAACATGTTACATGTTGAGTAAAGGGAGACATTGCTGAACGCACTCATGTCATTTTTATTTCTGTAGAGTGCATAATGAGGGCACAGCAGTGAGAGACAAAACATGTACCGTCTGCGATCCTCCAGAAATTTTGGCACAAAATTAACATTGCGGCTTATGGGGAAGATTCAGGAGTGCTTGTTGCACTCGGGCTTCTAAATCCAAAACCGTAAGTCCTACAGCTGAAATGAGACCATCAGCTGAAAGCCAACAAGATTTCCTACATTTATATGCCTATATTGTCTATGTCAAGTACAAGATGTGGGATCCAAATCAAGCTGAAGCAAAAAGAAAAAACAATTTTCGGAGCTGCTCCTCACTCTGGGGTGCGGCAGTTGATGATGTCACGCACTCTAGCTCACGCAATACACACCCATTATAAACTCAGAAGGCGAGCTTAAAATCCTTAAAACTAAAACTGCGACCATTTCAAAACCGTACAATATTTTTAAAAACTGAATACAAGGTCAATAGTTAAAGGTTTTGTGATTCATTTAAAGTTTGAATGGTGTCTCTCGTTCAACGTATGAGGAACAAGAAGAGGTTGAAAGTCGATGAGTTTTGAAGAGGATTTGAAGCTTTTCCCATCTGCTGCAATGTTAAATTTTTTTTGGTAAAAGCTGAATAGCTGAAAAAGTTGAAAAGTTGAAAAGTTGAAAAGAAGAAGGTTGAAAGAGCTGAAAAAGCTGAACATTTGAACATTTGAATGGTTTGAATAGCTGAACGTATGCTGAAGTTATAGCAGAATGAAATTTGAAAAAATCCCCATAAGAATGAATGGGGAAAATTTTGCATTAAAAGCTTAATATTTCCAAAAGTATACAAGGTAGAAACGAGAAAAATAGACCCCGTAATGTCCTAAAAAGGCTGAACATTTTGATATTTGAATGGTTGAATGGTTTGAAGATTTGAAGGAGGAGTAGCGTGCCAAAAAACGTACGGAAGAAGAATAATAACTAGAAACATTTGCATTTCCTACGAAAATACAGTGTGAATGCTGAAGACTGAAGCAAAATCTGCTGAACGTACTGCAGGAAATGCATAAAACTATTGGCTGAATGGTCGGGATTTTGCAGAAAAAGCAGAAGTTTCCAATAGCTGGTAAGGCAGAAAGGCTTAAAAGCAACAGGTTTGATGGGCTAACAAAGTTGAACATTTTGATAGCTGAACAGTTTCTGTAGCTGAACATGAAGTTGTATGTTTGAAGGAGTTGAAAAGGCAGAAACATGAATATCTAAAAAGGCTAAAAAGCAGTAGAGTAAGAGGGCTGAAAGAGCTTAAAAAGGTGAAAGAAGGCAAAAAAGGTGAAAAGTTAAAGGCTGATGAGGACCAAAAAGGTGAAAAAGGATGAAAAGCTGTAGAGTAAAAGGGCTGGAAGAGGTTAAAAAGGTGAAAAAGGATGAAAAGCTGTAGAGTTAGAGGGCTGTAAGAGGTTAAAAAGGTGAAAACACGAAAAGCTGTAGAGTGAGAGGACTGGAAGAGGTTCAAAAGGTGAAAAAATATGAACAGTTGTAGAGTAAGAAGGCTGGAAGAAGTTAAAATGTTGAGAAAAAGCTAAAAGTTGAAAAGTTAAAGGCTGAAAGAGCTTCAAAAGGTGACAAAAGGATGAAAAGCTGTACAGTCAGAGGGCTGGAAGAGGTTAAAATGGTGATAACACATGGAAAGCTGTAGAGTAAGAGGGCTGGAAGAGGTTAAAAAGGTGAAAAAAGGATGAAAAGGTAAAAAAGTTTAAGGGTGAAAGAGCTCAAATAGGTGAGAAAAGGATGTAAGGTAAAAAGATGTAGAGTAAGAGGGTTGGAAGAGATTAAAATGGTGAATAAAGGATGACAAGCAGTAGAGTAAGAGGCCTGGAAGAGGTTAAAAGGTGAAAACATATGAACAGCTGTAGAGTAAGAGGGCGGAATGAGCTTAAAAAGGTGAAAAAAAGACTGATAAGGCCAAAAAGTTGTAGACTAAGAGGGCAGAAAGAGGTTAAATAGGTGAAAAAAGGCTGACAGGTGAGAAGGTAAACACAGAAAGAGGTTAAAATGGCTGCAGACATGCTGCAGCAGGAGCAGAAACAAGGACGAAAATGTCCCCATAAGGAATGAATGGGAGAATGCCTCCCAAACTCCTGCGATTTTTGGGAAACTGTTACAGTTATCGCCAAAACATGTTACATGGTGAGTAACAGGAGACATTGCTGAACGCACCCATGTTATTTTTATTTCTGTAGAGTGCATAATGAGGGCACAGGAGTGAGAGACAAAACATGTACCGTCTGCGATCCTCAAGAAATTTGTGCTCAAAATTAATATTGCGGCTTATGGGGAACATTCAGGAGTGCTTGTCGCTCTCGGGCTTCTAAATCCAAAACCATAAGTCCTACAGCTGAAATGAGACCATCAGCTGAAACCCAACAAGATTTCCTACATTTATATGCCTATATTGTCTATGTCAAGTACAAGATGTGGGATCCAAATCAAGCGGAAGCAAAAAAAAATCCCGTTTTCGGAGCTGCTCCTCACTCTGGGGTGCGGCAGTTGATGATGTCACGCACTCTAGCTCACGCAATACACACCCATTATAAACTCAGAAGACGGGCTTAAAATCCTTAAAACTAAAACTGAGACCATTTCAAAACCGTACATGATTTTTAAAATCTGAATACAGTGTCAATAGTTCAAGGTTTTGTACTTCATTTAAAGTTTGAATGGTTTCTCTCGCTCAACGTATGAGGAACAAGAAGAGGTTGAAAGGCGATGAGTTTTGAAGAGGATTTGAAGATTTTCCCATTTGCTGTAATGTTAAATTTTCTTTTGAAAAAGCTGAATTGCTGAAAAAGTTAAAAAGTTGAAAAGCTGAAAATTATAAGGCTGAAGGAGCTTAAAAAGCTGAACATTTTGGTGTTTGAATGGTTTAAATAGCTGAAGGTATGCTGAAGTTATAGCAGAATGAAATTTGAAAAAATCCCCATAAGAATGAATGGGGAAAATTTTGCATTAAAAGCTGAATATTTCCAAAAGTATAATAGTTAGAAAAGCCAAAAGTAATAGCAGGAATGTCCTTAAAAAGCTGAACATTTTGATATTTGAATGGTTTGAATCAGACAAAGTTTGAATGAGTTGATAACGGACAAAAAACGTACGGAAGAAGAATAATAACTAGACAATTCCCCGCCGGGAAATCGCGAGAGTGGGCTGTGCGCTTTGCCCCGTCAAGAAAAAGCAAACATGGCATCAGCAAAGTTTCCTCACCATCAAGCGGGAAAGGCCTTAAGGAACACACACACCAAGTTTTTTGGTCCAAGTTTCAGAAATGTGGAAATGGCAGCAAGTTAAAAAAAGGGTGCTGTTTTGAGATTCTTCCTCCCGATTTACATTGGAGTAAATGGAGCATTTGAGAGCTACTCTTGTTGGTTAGCGGTCGATAATTCAAAAACAGTAAATCCTATAATCCGGGGCGTGATGCGGGGCGTGAAAAGAGCCAAAAAAGAGCGGGAGGAAGAATAATAATAAGTAGAGGGTCGAGGAATAACAATAGTGGGCTGTGCTCTGCACAGCCCACTATGGACACCTATAGCTCTGCTATAGAGGTGTCCATAGTGGGCTGGCGAGCACAGCCCACTAATAACTAGACAATTCCCCGCCGGGAAATCGCGAGAGTGGGCTGTGCGCTTTGCCCCGTGAAGAAAAAGCAAACATGGCATCAGCAAAGTTTCCTCACCATCAAGCGGGAAAGGCCTTAAGGAACACACACACCAAGTTTTTTGGTCCAAGTTTCAGAAATGTGGAAATGGCAGCAAGTTAAAAAAAGGGTGCTGTTTTGAGATTCTTCCTCCCGATTTACATTGGAGTAAATGGAGCATTTGAGAGCTACTCTTGTTGGTTAGCGGTCGATAATTCAAAAACAGTAAATCCTATAATCCGGGGCGTGATGCGGGGCGTGAAAAGAGCCAAAAAAGAGCGGGAGGAAGAATAATAATAAGTAGAGGGTCGAGGAATAACAAAAGTGGGCTGTGCTCTGCACAGCCCACTATGGACACCTATAGCTCTGCTATAGAGGTGTCCATAGTGGGCTGGCGAGCACAGCCCACTAATAAGAAGAGGGTCGAGGAATAACAATAGTGGGCTGTGCTCTGCACAGCCCACTATGGACACCTATAGCTCTGCTATAGAGGTGTCCATAGTGGGCTGGCGAGCACAGCCCACTAATAATAAACTCCAGAAGAACAATAGTGTGAATGCTTGCAGCATTCACACTAAAAAAGAGGCGCGAGCAATAACAATAGTGGGCTGTGCTCCGCACAGCCCACTATGGACACCTATAGCTCTGCTATAGAGGTGTCCATAGTGGGCTGGCGAGCACAGCCCACTAACTAGACAATTCCCCGCCGGGAAATCGCGAGAGTGGGCTGTGCGCTTTGCCCCGTGACGAAAAAGCAAACATGGCATCAGCAAAGTTTCCTCACCATCAAGCGGGAAAGGCCTTAAGGTACACACACATCAAGTTTTGTGGTCCTAGATTCAGAAATGTGGAAATGACAGCAAATTAAAAAAGGGTGCAGTTTTGAAATTTCTCCTACCGATTTACATTGCATACCGAGTCTGCCCGAGCCGCACGTTTTGATATATTTTTTGTGTGTATTCGCTCAACGGTGCGGGGCGTGAAAAGTGCCAAAAAAGAGCGGGAGGATGAAAAATAAGAAGAAGAGGCGCGAGCAATAACAATAGTGGGCTGTGCTCCGCACAGCCCACTATGGACACCTATAGCTCTGCTATAGAGGTGTCCATAGTGGGCTGGCGAGCACAGCCCACTAATAAACGAGAAGAGTGGGCTCCGCACAGCCCACTATGGACACCTATAGCTCTGCTATAGAGGTGTCCATAGTGGGCTGGCGAGCACAGCCCACTAACTAGACAATTCCCCGCCGGGAAATCGCGAGAGTGGGCTGTGCGCTTTGCCCCGTGACGAAAAAGCAAACATGGCATCAGCAAAGTTTCCTCACCATCAAGCGGGAAAGGCCTTAAGGTACACACACATCAAGTTTTGTGGTCCTAGATTCAGAAATGTGGAAATGACAGCAAGTTAAAAAAGGGTGCAGTTTTGAAATTTCTCCTACCGATTTACATTGCATACCGAGTCTGCCCGAGCCGCACGTTTTGATATATTTTTTGTGTGTATTCGCTCAACGGTGCGGGGCGTGAAAAGTGCCAAAAAAGAGCGGGAGGATGAAAAATAATAAGAAGAGGCGCGAGCCCACAATAGTGGGCTGTGCTCCGCACAGCCCACTATTGTTATTGTTATTGTTATTGCTCTACAGATGGACAGACAGACAGAGCGACATGTAGACACACACACACAGAGCTGCTTAAGCGTGCTCTCACATGCACACAGACGCACACACACAGTATATTTCCCAACATTTAAACTACATTAAACGATTGGCATTTATCTATTGCTCTCTATGGACACCTATAGCTCTGCTATAGAGGTGTCCATAGTGGGCTGGCGAGCACAGCCCACTAATAAACGAGAAGAACAATAGTGTGAATGCTTGCAGCATTCACACTAATAACTAGAAACATTTGCATTTCCTACGAAAATACAGTGTGAATGCTGAAGACTGAAGCGAAATCTGCTGAACTTACTGCCAAAAATGCATAAAACCAATGGTCTGAATGGTCGGGATTTTGCAGAAAAAGCTGAATTTTTCAAAAGCTGTAAAGGCAGAAAGACTTAAAAGTAATAGGATGAATGGGCTAACAAAGGTGAACATTTTGATAGCTGAACAGTTTCTCTAGCTGAACATGAAGTTGTATGTTTGAAGGAGTTGAAAAGGCAGAAACATGAATATCTAAAAAGGCTAAAAAGCTGTAGAGTAACGGGGCTGAAAGAGCTTAAAAATGTGAAAGAAGGCAAAAAAGGTGAAAAGTTAAAGGCTGACGGGGACCAAAAAAGTTTAAAAATGTGTAAAAGGATGAAAAGCTGTAGAGTAAGAGGAAGGGGAGAGGTTAAAAGGTAAAAACATATGAAAAGCTGTAAAGTAAGAGGGCTGGAAGAGTTTAAAAAGGTGAATAAAGGATGAAAAGCTGCAGAGTAAGAGGGCTGTAAGAGGTTTAAAAGGTGAAAAAATATGAACAGTTGTAGAGTAAGAGTGCTGGAAGAGGATAAAATGGTGATAACATATGAAAAGCTGTAGAGTAAGAGGGCTGGAAGAGGTAAAAAAGGTGAAAGAAGGATGAAAAGTTGAAAAAGTTTGAGGGTGAAAGAGCTAAAATAGGTGAGAAAAGGATGAAAAGGTAAAAAGATGTAGAGTAAGAGGGTTGGAAGAGGTTAAAAAGGTGAAAAGAATATGAAAATCTGTAGAATAAGAGGGCTGGGAGAGGTTAAAAAGGTGAAAAGAATATGAAAATCTGTAGATTAAGAGGGCTGGAAGAGGTCAAAAAGGTGAGAAAAGGATGAAAAGGTAAAAAAGTTTAAGGGTGAAAGAGCTCAAATAGGTGAGAAAAGGATGAAAGGTAAAAAGATGTAGAGTAAGAGGGGTTGGAAGATGTTAAAAAGGTGAAAAGAATAAGAAAATCTGTAGAATAAGAGGGCTGGGAGAGGTTAAAAAGGTGAATAAAGGATGAAAATCTGTCGAGTAAGAGGGCTGGAAGAGGTCAAAAAGGTGAAGAGAATATGAAAATCTGTAGAGTAAGAGGGCTCGAAGAGGTTAAAAAGATGAAAAAGGGATGAAAATGTAAAAAAGTCAAAGGGCGAAAGAGCTTAAAAAGGTGTGAAAGGAATGAAAGCGATGAAAAGCTGTTGGGTAAGAGGGCTGGAGGACGTTAAAAAGGTGAAAAAATATGAAAAGCTGTAGAGTAGGGGGCAGTAAGATGTTAAAATGATGAAAGAAGGCTAAAAAGGTGAAAAGTTAAAGGCAGACGAGGACCGAAAAAGGTGAAAAAGGATGAAAAGCTGTAGAGTCAGAGGGCTGGAAGAGGTTAAAAAGGTGAAAACATATGAAAATCTTTATACTCAGAGGGCTGAAAGTGCTTAAAAAGGTGAACGGTTTGATAGCTGAACAGTTTATCTAGTTGAATATAAAGCTGAATGTATGAAAAAGACTGAAAAGGCAGAAAAGTTGCAGAGTAAGAGGGCAGAAAGAGCTTAAAAAGGTGAAAAAAGGCTGAAAAGGTGGAAAGTTGAAGGCAGAAAGAGCTTAAAATGGCTACAGACATGCTGGAGCAGGAGCAGAAACACAGACGAAAAAAGGCAGCAGCAGATAGCAGTTTTAGTTGTGAACACATTATGGACCAAAGTATTTGTCTCAATATTCTACCAAATCATGAGGAGGCGAGAGACTTCATTACAAATACATTTTAATTATCTTTAACATGATTATTATTTTGTCAGGATTAGGGTCATTTGTGTCAGTTTATAATTTACACAGTAATTAGAGCTTTTCAAGATTCAACTGAAGTTTCCTCAGTAGTAAAACAGTAAAAGAATCCACAGCAAAATAAACAAAAAAGCCTGATGAGATACACAAATCAAAACATATTTAAAAAACATTTACAAAATCAAGTGACCTGAAGGGAATTAATTTTACTGAACATTATTAAGTTAATATCCCACAACATGGGGTCACTTTGATCAACCAGAAGGAACCTTAAAAGATCTTACGGCAATATGGCATGAATACCACTGTCAAATGCATGTACTAAGAGCAAAGATTTTGTGAAGGCCCCTGAGCAAATTTTGACTTATTAAGAAAAAAAGTACAAAACAAAACAATAGAAAAAAATAAATAAATAAAAAAGAGAAAAGAGACAAAGTCCAGCTAATTAATTGGGGCCTTAAATGTATTTCAGGACATTTTCTATAATTTGTGGAATTGGTTGATTATTCAAATGAATTTAACATGTTTTCTGTTTTTCTGTCAAACACCAACCAATGAACAATTTGTAAGAGAATAGAAAATTCATACAAAAAACAAAATCCACTGTGCCTCTAGCAAGTAACCAATAAACAAACATTTCTTAGAAACTCTGCGCCTCGGAACAACCACAAGGAAATGTTTCGGCACCTTGCTGGTGGCAATTGCACTGACGACTGATGTGCAGGGAAGAACATTTTTAAAACCCATTCAACACACTTTTAAAAAATGATAAAAATACGAGACTGTAAGTTTTTTAGGCGCATTAAACTGGGTTGGAAGTGACTTTTGGGATAATCTCTATGAATTGTTTGACTCTTCCTTGGCCAGTTCAGAGAAACAAAAAAAACTTGAAATATAATTAGATTAAAAAAATATATTGTCATTAAGTTTCCTTTTGGGAAATAAATAAAAGAAAATGCAATAAACAAATTACTAAGACACAAATAAGAGAAGAATATATAGAAAATACATGAAAGCAGTCATTTTCAAAATCAAAATTCATAGTGGAAAACAGTTATTGGTTTCAAAAGGCAGGGCTCAACAAAATATAGATTATCACAATCAGTAGAACCAGGCATGTGCAGGCAAGATGCATTCTTAGTTAACCGATCACTCTACCTCTTGTTTGTTTTTGGGCTCTTTTGTTTGTTTAGTGGGGTTTTTTAAGAGGGAAAAAAGAGTGATGGGTATATACGAGGGACCCCCTCGAAAACGAGATGCTGCATCTCAAGGGGTTATTCTTAATAAATTGAATTTGAATTTACTAGGTGACAGGATTTGGCAATGACACCAATGTTCACACCTGATGATACTGTAATATCAGTGATTCCAGATATTGTTCAGCCCTACCATAAATGGCTTTTCACAATGTAGTTAGACTTAGGCTAATTAGCCCTATTAGTTTATGTCTTCAAGCTCCAGTAGCCCTGGACTGACAGTCAGGTCAACACTGTTGTTTCAATTATTTGTTAGTCCATCTCACTCAGAGTTGGGTTAACCTTTACTTTATAAAGATTTCTCTGAAAAACATGGAGATAATATCATTTTTGTGACTTCACGTCTTCAGGTTTGTTTCCCAATCAAATCATGATAAGGCTCATATCCAAACCATGTGTTTGGGATGTTCTCAAGACCAGACCCTCAGCTTTGAGTGCACAGTCTCAGCACTGGGCTTATCCATAACTGCTCTTCAGAAGGGTTTGCATTAGCCCAAGGCTAACTATACAATTGTGAAAAACCTTTAGTAGACCTACCAGCTGAAACCCCACACTAATGATTACTATTAAAGGGTAGCAAGTTCAGATGCATGTGGCACCTGATGTAATACCTGATATGATTTCCCCCTTTATCTGTGTCATCTGTTGGATAGCCGACAGATAAAGTTGGGAAGGGAAGGATGAAATAAAAAATAAAAAATAACATACATTTTCAGGAATTGCAAGATTAAAAAACCTTCAATGAATCATATGAGATAAATATTATTATTGACAAAACAGACTAAACTGGTGTCCTATACTTCAGATTTGGTTATTTTGTCCATGGGTCAGTAGAGTGATCTTCACTAGTGATTCTTTCATGGTGCTGTTTGTTCAGTCTGTTCATCGTTGCCACAAACCACATCTGTCAACAGAGCACACTGTCAGTGTGAAGATGTAAATGGAGTCATGACCTTTGACATGTTCAGTGGTTGGAGGAACTGCTGCATCCTATTATCTGGTCACGTTTGGTGTGAGGACAGCGTCACCGACACAGACGCATTGAGAGGCAGGGGAACGGAGCTTGCCCTGAGAAAAGATAACACAAAGCTTATAATCTGAAAACCATGACACAAAACATACACAAGAGTTGCATCATACAAAGTAATAAACTACCTTGAACACTGCTGAAGGGCAGAAATCCATTTTCCCCGCAGAGTCACCTCACACAGAGAAGTTTTGAAGGGCTGAACGTCTTATGTATGTTTAGCCCTCTGGGCAGTCTGGAGGTCTCAGCTGTGGAGTGGCTGGATCACAATGGAGGAAGACCTGAAGAAAGAACTTCATTCAAAATACACTCCCAACTGTAACTTTAAAGTCAAAAGCTACAAAAACTGTTAGATACATAAACAAGATTATTTGTTCAAAAATAAACCCTTAATGGCCTACCTTGTGCTTAGTTCTGGAGAAACCTTAGCAGTGAAAGGAGTAGCACATGTCTGTATGTGATCCAGCAGTGATGGCTCCATTGTCGACTGACGGTTAAGCCAGTGCAGCTGCCTCGTCTGTGGCACCATGGTGTTGCTGGCCTCACAGTATTGAAGAATATAGGACCAAGGTGGAAGATCTGAATGTCTTATGTATATTTAGCCCTCTGGGCAGTCTGGAGGTCTCAGCTGTGGAGTGGCTGGATCACAATGGAGGAAGACCTGAAGAAAGAACTTCATTCAAAATACACTCCCAACTGTAACTTTAAAGTCAAAAGCTACAAAAACTGTTAGATACATAAACAAGATTATTTGTTCAAAAATAAACCCTTAATGGCCTACCTTGTGCTTAGTTCTGGAGAAACTTTAGCAGTGAAAGGGGTAGCACATGTCTGTATGTGATCCAGCAGTGATTGCTCCATTGTCGACTGACGGTTAAGCCAGTGCAGCTGCCTCGTCTGTGGCACCATGGTGTTGCTGGCCTCACAGTATTGAAGAATATAGGACCAAGGTGGACTGGCGTCCTCACAGAGGAGCACTGTGTCTCCCATCCGGGTGACAATAAACTTGCATAATTTAGAGTATCTGCCACCCACCCTGATAGAGTGTAGTGGGACATTTGATGGGAATGTGGGGTTTCAACTGGTAGGTGTGATCCAGCAGTGATGGCTCGCTGCATTAGTATGCAGTGAGCCATCACATTGGAAAGTATGTGTTACATTGAGAACACATACTTTCTGATGTATATTGCTACAGTAAATGTTGGCAGCTGTATACAGCTGCTGAAATAGTTTTGGCCTGTGCATTTATCAACCCTGACCCAGACCCACCCTGACAAATGCACAGGCCAAAATGTGCTGCGAATATGGTCCATTACATCATCGTTATCTGTAAAACTATTTAGCATTTTTGATTATTTCTGACGGTTGATCTATAACTGCTATGCTGTCGTGTGTTATTCTTCATTAGTTCTTATTTGTAATTATATTTCCTATAGATGTCAAGTTCTTCATTCTATTTTATTCTTGTGTATTCTGTGAAGTATTTTAAATTAGCCAAGTTTTTTAAATCTTGTTGTACTTTTATCCATCCTGTGAAGCATTTTTTACTAGCCAAGGTTTTAGTTTTGAACCACATTGGAGAGTTTGCTGTGTGTAATTCTCTTAGACACATTAAAAGATTCATATCAAGTGTTGACCGGTGTATCCTCTTGGTCCACCCACCCTCCCACACAGTCTTAGAGAGACTGAGGCAGCCGGCGAGGTTGTGAAGCCAGGCTGCAAAGAGGATACCCCAACTCAACTTTTAGATTTTACCATTGTCAGTTTGTTTTGTGCGTGTTTTTAATCAAAATATGACTGCTGTAAAAATCAACATATTATACTTTTTCACTCAAAATGGTGTTAAATAATTTCTTAATCCCTGCAATTAATAAGTATTAGTGAAGTCACAAATTATTTTTCAGTGTGGTTAAGATTCACCAGATTTCTTCATGAACTGCTGCAGGAGATTACACAGTACACAGGATTGTGATAGCTGTAGTACGTTTTCATGACACCTGAAGTGAGACAGTGTTGTGGTTGAGAGATGAAAATGAGGTCCAGCAGTGTGTTCTTCTCTGTGGTTGCAGCAGTGATCAGTTGGGCATATCCCCTCGACCGAAACAGCTCCAGTATTGGCATACTTCCGTTGGATAAGAGATTCTCATTGAAATCACCACAGACAATGATGGGGTGGCAATCCATTATCTCCAGTGAATCCAAAAGGCTTACCAGGTTTGACAGGAATGATGCAATGCTGTAGTCTGGAGGTCTGTACACAGCTGCAATCAGTGCACTCACAGGGGCTTCAACCTTCAGAGCCACAAACTCAAGATCAGTCACATTGTGTAGATACTGTTTTTCACGTACCTGAAAGTGGTTTTTCACATAAACAGCGACTCCGCCACCACCTTTGTTTGCCATTTGTGGGAGATTTGTGTACGACATGTGTCTGTTTCGCTTGAACATGTTATAGCCCTCTAAATGGAGGCTGTCTGCAACAAAGGAGCCTTGTAGGTGAGTTTCTGTGAGACACAGAACGTCGGCAAGACACAGTTCATGATGGCTCTTGATGTCATTCACATGTGATGGCAGTCCTTCTGTGTTGTGGTGAACAATGGTCAGAGTGTCATGTCTGCTCAATGTTTGTTTGAAATGGAAAAGAGGCATCATGTTGTCCAAGTTGACATGTGTCATGGTCTCTAAGGCTGCAGTGACTTCTTGATTGGCATAGATTTTGCTCTCGTCTATATCCAGCATGTGCAGTCCACTGAGAGAGGTCACTCTACTGATAGCTACATAAGCCATGCCAGGTTCAAATATGTGTTTCAGTGAGATTACAGCTAATGTCTTTGTCATACCTTGCACCTTATGTATTGTGCAAGCAAAGGCAAGTTTAATGGGAAACTGTCTGCGTACCACTCCTTTCTGTTTCATATCCGCCTCTGCTCTGTCAATGTACACAAGATTATCAGGTCCTCCAGGTGCTCTATTGCGGTAACTCCTTCCAGCTGTTTCATCATCCATCTTGAGCCCAAGCATAGTGACATGTGCGAAACCACTTTGTTCAGAAGTAATTATCCTTTCTAGCGTGCAAAACGATCCATTCACTAATCCCTGAGAGACATCAATGTTTCTGGTGAGCATGGCACGTGCGCCTTCAGCAACATCAAGTGAATCTGGTAAATCATTTTTGCCCCCTTTTAATGGTTCGATTTGTCGTGCCATTCTGCCACTCTGTGGGTCCTTTTTATAGTCATCTGCATCAATTGTAGTGATATTAGAATGGAGCTGAGCTAATGTTGCAGAGTTGTGCGAATTTACTTGTTTGTTGGTTGCAAAAATGTGCAGGGCATCAGTCGGACAAAGTGCTGGTTCAGTGATGGTCTGTGACAACATAGCTCTGTCTGCTTCTGACAACTCATCTGACTTGTCTTTCACACGGATCCTGTTCAGCATCTCTGCAAAGACCACATCATCTTTCTGCCGCATGATCTCAGTCAGTGTGACCATCTTAAATTGACTCCACAGGTCTATTTGTAAAGGCTCTTGTACGCAGAGAGGTTTACTGTGTCTCACTGGAGGTAGCTGATAGAAGTCTCCAACAGCGATTACTGACATCCCTCCAAATGGTTTTTGACTGCCTTTAATCTGTTTCAGTCTGGCATCCACATATGCAAAAAGTGGCTTTGACACCATGGACACTTCATCAATGATGATGATTTCAGCATTTAACAGATCAGATCTGACCTCATCCAGTTTATTACCAAGTCCTTGAAATGGAGGTTTTAGGCTTCTGGGCAGCTTGAGCAGAGAGTGCAGTGTTGAACCTGATATATTAAAGGCTGCGGTTCCAGTGAAAGCAGTCAACAGGACAGTGGGGTTTGATATGTCAGCCTCCTCAGCACGTCTCGGCAGTTTACACAGTATCTTAGACGCTTCTGAGTAGATGCATTTAATGAGATGTGACTTTCCTGTTCCAGCACCACCATTTATGTAAAAGAAGAATTGCTCAGCATCAAGGCCACAAACACGCTTTATGCACCAGTCTCTGACTGTATGGAACACACATGTCTGTTTGTAGTTCAAACTCTGATACATCTGACGTAAGAGTGTGGGGTCAACTGCAGTGGGTTCTCTGATGGCTCTGGCTTCTGTTACAGCATTAGCCTGCTTTGCATATTCTGGGACATCCTCCTGTACATTTTCATGATCTGGCGCTCTTGCTTCCAGTTCTTCAATACACTCCAACCTCACTACTTCAGATTCAGGTGCCAGATTACACCATTCATCGATCACACCTCTGTTCTGTTCAAACTCCTCTATTGCACTCTCAATTTCCTCACTGTTTTGTTCATATTTTTCTCTGTTTCGCTTCACAATGCGTTGGACAGACTCTGGACGGTTAGCACCTGGTAGTTGAACGCGGCCCCTTTCATAGAATGACTCATACGTGGGTAAAAATGCAGGTTTCAGCTCATCGTCTGATCGATAAGGAACGTACAGTTTCAGTAATGTGCCATAAAACTTTTCGGGATATTTTTCCTGCGATGTGCGGTGAAATCTGATGATAGCAGGCTTATCAGTTTCTCTCCTTTGAACATATCCCATGCCATTCAACAGAGGACAAACCTTTTTACCTTTGGTCTGTTGGCCATACACAAGTCTGCAAGTTGAGGCAAAGTCTGCCATACACATCTCCTCAAACTCGGGTGTTTCAGGCCTGGCTTTGTACTTGTCTGTCAAAGATGTCATCCACACATGTACACATTCTGATGTTGTGTTTTGCAGGTCTGACATGGGGCGGCTCATTTTCACTGGGTTGTCATCTGTCGGTATGAATATGACACCGCGTGAACACTTTTTCATTTTGATACCACATGCACGGGTGACAGCCTCCTGGGCACTGACCTCTCTCTTTTTGGAATAGGCCTGCATAATTTCCCTCATTTCATCACACTCATTGACATTTTCTCGGTTGGAGTTTTCAATGAGCGTTTTGAGATACTCACTGACAGAGTTTTCACTTTTGCAAATATATGTGCAGATGTAGTTTATCAAACTGTAATAATTCAGTATGAACTGAACATCAATATTTGCATCCCAGGCAGAGAGTAGAGCTGCATTATATGGATTTACCCAGCAGTCTTTTGGGTCACGCCTCAGTATCACAGCATTTGATTGTTTCATCACGTGCAGATATTTCTCATACTCGCTGAGTGTTAAATCACATCGAGCCAGGAGCTGGTCTAAACTCAGGGAGGCAGTTTCAGCTTCATTCAGCAGCAAGTTCAGTGGTCTGAGCTTTTCTTTTGCTTCTGCCAGTTTTTCTGGATCATCTTTATCTCCAGGTCTTGTTATCATTGTCCTTCTGGAAGGTGGTTGGGGAAAACCAAAACGACATCCAGAGCTAGCACTTCTGAAACATGTCCGTGTGTGATTTTTGCTGTGCATCTGCACTTCTGTGACTTTCTGGTACAGGTCAGGTTGTGTAACTGGGTCAGGTAGCTGTGCACTGATATATTTGTTCACAAAGTCACAGATAGTACGATCATCGTCTTCCTCAAAAATAGGAGCTCCTTCTACCCATAGCAGGCAATGTATGTGTGGGCTTCCTCTGTGCTGAAACTCAACGCGGTAAAAGTAATCAACAACTTTACCAAGAGGTTGTGCAGGCGACAAGATCAAATCTCTGTATAAGGCCTCAACACGCTTATCAAACATGCGCATTGTAGTCACAGGATTGCTTCGCAATATTTCACACTTTGTGGGCCAGTCAAGTTCATCAAAATCAACTTCCTCACCCTGCTGACATTTTATTGCTTCAATCACCTCGGGCCAACGCATTTCTGCTGCAGAAAACGTACAAAAGAAAGTAGGAGTTCCGAGCTGTCTAATCATGGCAAACAGATCTCTCGTAGTTTTCTCCCAATAGGCTGGTGTCCCTCTCAGTGGCTGCATGAATCTGACCGCATCTTTATTTCTCACCAGTCGTTCAACCTCTCGTTTGTCTTGCAGCATTCCTGATGTTATTTTGCGTCCATCTCTAGTGAAAGGTTTTCCCTTACGTAGCTGAATTGTCATGCTTGATGTGGCCAAGTGTATTTCAGTCACAAACTGTGCAAAGAACAAATAGTTTGTGTCTCTGGCAAAGCGATCGTCAACACCTAGAAGCCTGGTTTTGAAATAACCACTAGGTGTTATTTTGATAAGTCTCTGTTCATCTAGTGTATTTTGACCAGTGGGGAACTGAACAGGAAAAGCCATGGCCTCAAGTTTAGGAGTTTTGAAAAAGCTGACTGGACTATTTCCTTCTGCAGGAGCAACAGAGTAGATTCCTTCACTGAAACACAATATGTCCTCTGAAACATCACGTGGCTGGAGGCATGACTCTAGAGCAAGACCACCATTTGGCATGTCACCTTCTTGTTCTGGATCATCATTCTGCTCCTCTGGTTGGCTGTCATCGCAAATTACCTGTTCATTGTTGTCCACTTCATTTTCAGGACCATTTTCCGCCTCACACAGTGCATTTCTTTCACACATGTCAATTTCCATTAAATCATCTTCATCATAATCAACATCCTCCATGGCCACATTAACATCATCATCATCATCATCATCATCATCGTCCTCATCGGGAAGTGTTGGGTCACACAACTCAGCCTCATCTCTGATAGTAATGTCCTTATACTGTGGGTGAATCTGTTTGAGTTCATTCAGTGCTCGCACCAGTTTAGACCAGGTAACAGTCTGGAACAGCTGATGACCTCTGTAACACAAACGCCTCTTCAGTTTAACTCTCAGGACCTGAGACTCACTTCTTAGTCTTGGCAGAGCGTTAACAGTTTCCTCAATCTGAGATGGAACACAGACAACATTCCCTCGAATACACTGCTGTCTTCCTTTAGGAAGAGGAATAATTTTTGCAAAAGTTATGCACTTAGCAATTAGATGTCTTTCCATTATGTTGAGATCACACAGTACAGGTGGAATGTCAGTAAGCTCCAAGTTGTTAGCTACAGCAAGGCTAGGCATGGCTCCATTTTTAAGATGACTATGGCAGGTGTGACAAATCCACTCTGTCTTTCTCTCATCAGGCACTTTGCACTGTTCATTTCTGCAGTTATCGTCACAAACATGAACATACTTTCCAGTCAAGCATGCTTCAACCACATCTGGATTTTTCACATAATTTGACCTTGTGCAGCGTTGAACTTGGTTTGGAAATGAAGCCTTATGACACACTGTGCAACAAAAAGTGGGACCAGCCTTTATTTGTGATCTGAAAACAGATATGGCCTCATTGATCAAAGGGTTTTCAAACTCTCTGTCATTCTCGTGTGCTTGTGTATGTATTTGTCTATATTTCCTTATTATTTTCATTGCACATCTTATCTTATTCATACTCCTAAATACAAGATTTGTGTTACGCCTCTCACGCATTCGTTGTCTCATAAGTTGTTTTTGTTTTTCTCTGAACTGACTATCATTTTTGTACTTTCTCCTTATGTATTCTCTTTGTTTTTCTTTGAATAGAGTTTCATTTTCGTACTTGCTCGTTATGTATTCTCGCTGTTTTTCTCTGAATTGAGGACTTTTCCTGTACTTCCTTGTAATGTAATTTTTTTGTTTCTGTTTGAATGAAGGATCTTCTCTATATGTCGTTCTTATATAATTTCTCTTTTTTTGGCGTAATTCAGGTTTTGTTCTGTAACAGTTTCTGAAATGTTCTTGTTTTCTTTGCCTGAGTTCTTCATCACAATATTGCCTGTTTGCAGAAGATTTTTTCTTTGCTCTGAAAGTTTTGTTAGAAGCATACTTTTCCTTTTCTTTCCTCTTTTGATTCTCCTTTCTTTGAGATACCTTTCCAGGGCAC
This sequence comes from Sparus aurata, assembly GCF_900880675.1. Taxonomy (NCBI): domain Eukaryota; kingdom Metazoa; phylum Chordata; class Actinopteri; order Spariformes; family Sparidae; genus Sparus; species Sparus aurata. Next base: position 22,818,970 of record NC_044199.1, read on the forward strand.
AAAAGTCTCCTCTTGTGTTTTTTTCTTGCCTCTTTACTAATTTTCCCCCTGTCATGCAAGTCACTGTCACTCACCATTGTATCAATTGTTGGAGCAGAAGAGTTTGATTCATTTTGAGGAGCATCATGTGATGTGTCAGAATTCAAAGTTAATTGGCTCAATGGCTCTGGTTCAGTCTCCATGTAAGTGCATGCTTCATTTACAGTGTTATTGCAGACATCAGTAACAACAGTAGTTAACCTGGGAGCACTCAGGCTTGACTCTTTCTGAAGACCATCTTCCAGCACAGCAGTTGATGTAGCAGCAGTCTCAGCGTTAGGTGGACTGTGTGTGTCTAGTATGGCATTACTCAGGTTTGTTGTGTTCACACTGTAAAACTCCACAGGCTTCAACTCATATCTGGAGGAGGAATGTGTGTCCATCAGCTTGTGTTGCTTCATGAGCCTGTCAATCATGTCACTGAGACGTGGGAATGTCAGCATGACAGCTTTACCAGCCATGAACGAACCCAGGGATACAGGCAAACCTTTGGCTGTTCTGGAGTGAGGATCAAAGAAACCGTATCTGCCTGACCTGGTTCTGAATACTGCAATACACAACGATGTCATCATCAGCAGTGCATATTGGACCTCTGTCAACAAACAGGCCAGTCCTGCCTCTAGGTCCAGAAAGTCATCTACAGCTCCGGGTAAAGGTTCACCAAACATCCCATACTTTGAAAGTATTTCCATGTTTACATGAAGTCTGTGCCTGCGTGTACGAACTTTATCAGGGAGCTCATCAGTAGTCAAATGGCTGTGATTAGGGAACCTTTTCCTGACTTCTTTATATAACTCATTACCTTTATCCAAAACGAGGTCGAGGTCAGCTCTGGTGATGTTGTCATTCTCATAGAGAAATGCAAGAAAGGTTAATGAGTTACAGGTACACTGCTGGTTCCTGAATTTGCCATATTTGACAGAAGCCTGGCTGCGTGATGCACAGATGTGTTGTTCAGAAGGCTGTTCTGTGAGGTTCATGCAGTCTGCATTGGATGGCCCTGCTACACTGAGATCTGCCTCTACAATGTCACAATCTGAGATCTGGTGCACATCACCTGAATAGCTTGCAGTATAGGAGGAAACTTTTTCACTAGGATTTTTACTGTGACGTCCCCTCTTTACCATGTCAGCATAAGAGACCTGTGGTAAAGGTATATCACCTGAATGGTTTACCTGGTTAGCTTTTGTATTAGCTGCTACACCTGGGTCATTACCTTGCAGTGTTGTTCTTAGCATGTCAGCATAAGAGACCTGTGGTGAAGGCACATCACCTGAATGGTTTACCTGGTTAGCTTTTGTATTAGCTGCTACACCTGGGTCATTACCTTGCAGTGTTGTTCTTAGCATGTCAGCATAAGAGACCTGTGGTGAAGGCACTTCACCTGAATGGTTTACCTGGTTAGCTTTTGAAGTAACTGTTAAACCTGGGTCATTACTGTTAAGTGTCATCTTTACAATGTCAGCATAAGAAATATGTGGTGAGCTCAGTGCATCATGTTGATCTCCCTGGTTGGCACTTGGAACATGGGATGCTGCAGATGTCATGACCTCTCCACTGCTCTGGGGACCAACACCTTCTTCCTGTTCAGTCGCTGTAGCACAGTGCATCTCGTCTGATGTCTGCCAGCGCATGCGTGCAGCCTGGGACCTCTTACTTTTCCTAGGCATTGTAGATTCAAACCAATTTCAGAAAACCCTTTTTTTTGCCTGTGAAAGTGGCCTTAAAGTATGCTCAGTTAAAACTGAAGTTTATTTTTGTTTGTTTAGCTGTTTATTCAATGCTTTAAAACACAATCGAGAGAAATGTTATAATGCTTAAATGTAGTATTCAACTGACAATAGCCAAACTGTATACTAGCACTATTATTTTCAGTGACAGCAATCCAAACCTTATTTATTAACTAACTTAATATATAACACTAAATAAATGTATTGAGCTTTATATTTAAATATCAGAATCAATCACAGCTTCTTCAAACAACTAATGGCTTTTTAATTACAATATATATATATATATAACTTTAAACAACAACAAAAGACTTATTGATTCAAATAATGTGAGCAGGACTAAAGATGAAGTAAAATCAGATGCAAGTCAGAGACAACAAATATACTGTATGATATGGTTTTAAATTTACACTTATTCCTACTAGTTCAGTAAACAAAGTTTTTTGTCGTTTTTTATTTTCTAGAAAACAATATACACTTAAAAATCTTCTGACAATTTATCAATGTTCGAATCAATTATTCAAATGTACTTAATGAGCAAATTAATTACAATTAATGTTAGCAGTTCAAATCAAATGCTGGTTAATGCTTGTCAAAAGCTGATCAATGTTGTAGTTTAAATCAAATCAGGTCAATAAGGCAGTGGTAACCTGCTCCAAATATTTCATCTGTAAATTTGTTTTGGAGAATTTCAGTCCAATGTTGAATTATCCAATATCTTAGGACAATGTATCAATGTTCATATAAACTGTTTCAATACCTTACTTAATAATTAAGTTAATTAGAATCAATTGTAGCTGTTCAAAAATCAAATGCTAGGAAATGTTTGTCAAATTAAGTCAGGTCAATAAGGTAGTGGCAATGTCCTGGTCAAATGTGTTCACAAAATCATAAAAATGCTTTTCAAAATCTGATGTGATATTCGATGTAGTTTCTGATGTGATATTCGATGTTATTTCTGATGTGATATTCGATGTAATTTCAATGTGATTTTCGATTTGATGCTTTACAACAATCGGGGCAGTGTTCCCAATTGGTCAGAAGGGGAGAGAGAGCGTGAGTAGGAGAACAGATAGAAAATCTCAAATTCGATTTGTAAAGAAAGGGAGAGAGAGCGTAAGGGTCCAGGCAAAGATAGAGAGCCAAACAACAACCAGACCTGATCTCTGATTGGACAGAAAGGAAGAGAGAGTAAGGGAAGAGACAACAGATAGAAAATCACCACGGCACCTGTAAGACAAAATGGGAAGATAAATTAGACTGATGGAACATAAAGAGAAAAAAAACTCAAGTAGCTTCTACCCTGAGCTAAACATGAACATGTGTTTAGATTATGTAAAAACATTAGTGATGCACATAATAAATAATGCTAATAAATTATCACCCAGCAGGGATTCCCTTACATTCATTTGTAATGTGAAAACTGGTTGTCATGAAATGCATCAATTCAATAGGGCTTGTCTTGATGTTTCATTTTTTTCCCCACTACAATTTAACCACAGTATGTTGAAGCAGCTGCTGTAGCCAGTGTGTTTAGAAAGTGTGTGCTTACAGTCAAATCATTTCAGAGTATAGTGTATGTCAAAATCTGTGCCATGAATGACATTACAGCAGTAGCAGCCCAGCCATACAGTGCCGAGCTGTGTGTGCGTGAGAGAGACACACACAACTGTTTGTCTGAGTCAGGTGAGTGTCTGTGTGCTTGTTTGTGAGTGAAGGTGAGTGTCTGTGTGCTTGTTTGTGAGTGAAGGTGAGTGTCTGTGTGCTTGTTTGTGAGTGAGCGAGTGTGACAGAGAGAGTACCTGGATGCAAGCTACACATATTTATAAAAATGCTGATCAAACAAACACTGACCAAGTCTCTCCCTTTCTATCCATGCTATGTCCAAAAATAATAATTTATAACTAAATACATTTAAAAGTTTGCATTTTTCTGTACTTTCTTTTTTCTTGAGAAACTCCCTCAACACAAAATGTTATGGATCAAACTATCATGGACTTACTACATACAATTACACAATTATTGAGCTATGTGTCTTGTGCTGCAAAACTCCTATCAGATCAGCACATAGCACCAGTGGAAAAAAAAGTTTAACTTACAGGCCTGCTAGTTTTTAATAATGCATAGATTTGAATTTATATGTTATGTTGATGTGTCACATTCTGTTTAAATAAAAGTTCCTGTGACATATCAAATGTGGTTTTTGTTAAAACTTATAATTCAGCCCACTGAGTAGAACATGCTGAGATATATCTAGCTTGTGTTGACAATCTGCCTGAAAATTCCATGATATGAATTTTGGTCCATAATGCTTGCTGACCCTATGTCAGCAGCTAGAGACAACCAGAAGAAGTATGGAAGCAGAAAGACAGAAAGTTTACTTTCTTCTCAGGAAATCAGGGGGTCATATCTCATATGTATCTGGATCAAATTGTTTTTCAGAGTGTTTAATTTATTATTGATTATATAAAGTGTGTATGTGATTCCCATCAACTAAAGTTTATTCAAATGTAAACCCATGAAATATCAGTTTAAAACAATTATGATGTCTCTGTGTGCTCTTACACTTCCAAGTTTGCAGGAGTCACAGGCTGGCGGGAATGCAATGAAGGGCAGTCGAGTGAGGGAGAGAGAAAAATTCAGATTTTCACTAAACAAAATCAACCTCACAACTCATTTCAAGTTACAGCATTAATACTGCTCCATCTCAGTTATACAGGGAGCTGGGTACACTGTATACAGTGTATGTTGCCTGTGCTTCACCAAAATCAGTCTGTGTCATGAATGACATTACCACAAA
>NC_044199.1:22824038-22878270 GCF_900880675.1 Sparus aurata
AGGTTAAAAAGGTGAAAAAAAGGCTGACAGGTGAGAAGTTAAACACAGAAAGAGGTTAAAATGGCTGCAGACATGCTGCAGCAGGAGCAGAAACACAGACGAAAATGTCCCCATAAGGAATGAATGGGAGAATGCCTCCCAAACTCCTGCGATTCTTGAGAAAACTGTTATAGTTATCGGCAAAACATGTTACATGGTGAGTAACAGGAGACATTGCTGAACGCACCCATGTGATTTTTATTTCTGTAGAGTGCATAATGAGGGCACAGGAGCGAGAGACAAAACATGTACCGTCTGCGATCCTCCAGAAATTTGGGCTCAAAATTAACATTGCGGCTTATGGGGAACATTCAGGAGTGCTTGTCGTTCTCGGGCTCCTAAATCCAAAACCGTAAGTCCTACAGCTGATGTGAGACCATCAGCTGAAACCCAACAAGATTTCCTACATTTATATGCCTATATTGTCTATGTCAAGTACAAGATGTGGGATCCAAATCAAGCTGAAGCAAAAAAAAATCCCGTTTTCGGAGCTGCTCCTCACTCTGGGGTGCGGCAGTTGATGATGTCACGCACTCTAGCTCACGCAATACACACCCATTATAAACTCAGAAGACGGGCTTAAAATCCTTAAAACTAAAACTGCGACCATTTCAAAACAGTACAAGACTTTTAAAAACTGAATACAAGGTCAATAGTTCAAGGTTTTGTGATTCATTTAAAGTTTGAATGGTGTCTCTCGCTCAACGTATGAGGAACAAGAAGAGGTTGAAAGTCGATGAGTTTTGAAGAGGATTTGAAGCTTTTCCCATCTGCTGCAATGTTAAATTATTTTTGGAAAAAGCTGAATAGCTGAAAAAGTTGAAAAGTTGAAAAGTTGAAAAGAAGAAGGTTGAAAGAGCTGAAAAAGCTGAACATTTGAATATTTGAATGGTTTGAATAGCTGAACGTATGCTGAAGTTATAGCAGAATGAAATTTGAAAAAATCCCCATAAGAATGAATGGGGAAAATTTTGCATTAAAAGCTTAATATCTCCAAAAGTATAAAAGATTGAAACGAGAAAAATAGACGCCATCATGTCCTTAAAAAGCTGAACATTTTGATATTTGAATGGTTTGAATAGCTCAAGGTTTGAAGGAGAAGAAGCGTGCTGAAAAACGTACGGAATCTTGAATAATAATAATAACTAGAAAAATTTGCATTTCCTACGAAAATACAGTGTGAATGCTGAAGACTGAAGCGAAATCTGCTGAACGTACTGCCAGAAATGCATAAAACTATAGGCTGAATGGTCGGGATTTTGCAGAAAAAGCAGAATTTTCCAAAAGCTGGTAAGGCAGAAAGGCTTAAAAGCAATAGGTTTAATGGGCTAACAAAGTTGAACATTTTGATAGCTGAACAGTTTCTCTAGCTGAACATGAAGTTGTATGTTTGAAGGAGTTGAAAAGGCAGAAACATGAATATCTAAAAAGGCTAAAAAGCTGTAGAGTAGAAGGGCTGGAAGAGGTTAAAAAGGTGAAAACATATGAAAAGCTGTAAAGTAAGAGGGCTGGAAGAGGTTAAAGAGTTGAAAAAAGGATGAAAATTTAAAAAAGTGAAAGAGCTCAAATAGGTGAAAAAAATGATGAAAATGTAAAAAGATGTAGAGTAAGAGGCTTGGAAGAGGTTAAAATCGTCATAAAATATGAACAGCTGTAGAGTAAGAGGGCTGGAAGAGGTTAAAATGGTGCTAAAATATGAAAAGCCGTGGAGTAAGAGGCCTGGAAGAGGTTAAAAAGGTGAATAAACGATGAAAAGCTGTAGAGTAAGAGGGCTGGAAGAGGTTAAAAAGGTGATAACATATGAAAAGCTGTAAAGTAAGAGGGCTGGGAGAGGTTAAAAAGGTGAATAAAGGATGACAAGCAGTAGAGTAAGAGGCCTGGAAGAGGTTAAAAAGGTGAAAAAAGGATGAAAAGGTAAAAAGATGTAGAGTAAGAGGGTTGGAAGAGGTTAAAAAGGTGAAAAGAATATGAAAATTTGTAGAGTAAGAGGGCTGGAAGACGTTAAAATTGTGAAAACATATGAAAAGCTGTAAAGTAAGAGGGCTGGAAGAGGTTAAAAAGGTGAATAAAGGATGAAAGCTGTAGAGTAAGAGGGCTGGAAGAGGTTAAAAAGGTGAAAAAAGGATGAAAATGTAAAAAAGTTTGAAGGTGAAAGAGGTCAAACATGTGAGAAAAGGATGAAAATGTAAAAAGATGTAGAGTAAGAGGGTTGGAAGAGGGTAAAAAGGTGAAAAGAATATGAAAATCTGTGGATTAAGAGGGCCAGAGGTTACACCCCGCCTTTCCGAAAACCCGCTGTTCCGAACATAGACTTCAATTCATCGTAATGGCGGGGTTTCCCTTTTTTTCAAAGACCCCGCTATTCCGAAAAGTCTATTGGGGAAACCCCTCCATTCCGAAACCCCCCCACTCCGAACGGACTCAATCAGAAAGGAAACGGAGGCTGCGCATTTATCCTTTTTTCCTTTGTGGGTTCAAACGGATCATGTGGCTGATTAACCGCAAAACAAGCGGCTTCAGCTGGACAAATGGCTATGTTGAATTGAAATTACTTATCATGCTAAATATCCCAAATTGTATGAAAATTGCTCCAATGCGTTATACCGATCTTCGGACATATTCAGACACAGCCTGATATGGGTTCTGAGCAAAGGAATGTCTGTTTTCTCCCCCGGTCTGTTGTCAGCAGGAGCGGGGGCTGCAGGCTCGCGCCTGGGTGAAGTGGGCTCAAGCCAGAGTTCAGCCGGGCTCGAGCCGAGCGGGGAGAGAAAAAATGTCTATTTCTTTTGCTCTGCGGGAGATCTCCCACAACAGAGTGGATGAGAAACCAAGGGGGACAGAGATCTGCCCAGCAAACATCAGAACGCAGAGTGCAGCCTTTATCTGTGACCTGGTTCAGCACCCTGGACAGCTGCCTGCGTAACTGGATGTGGGAATTTGATGCATTTGAAGCCGCGAAATTTGGTCAGAAACGTCATATATAATAACATTGTTTCGAGTCGTAAACAGTTCTGTAAGTGGAAGAAATAAGAATCAATTAGGCTATTAGTGTTAGTCCTTCTTCATATAAAGTTGTGTTACAGTCGCACAGCTGGAGACCGCTAACAAAGTTAGAGACAAGAGAGACAATGTATGAAATCCCGCAAAATTATGTGCGGTCAATATGACCGCTTCTGGCTGAAATAGGTTAAACAAATCACATTTTCTTTTCCTTTTGTGTAATTTATATAAAAACTATCCTCAATTAAAATACAGACACTTTTAAAAAATGGTTAGAAGTCTATAATGTTTGCATTTTGTTTACATCGCAGATTGATAACTTAATTGTGATAATGTTCAAAGTTATTATTATTATTATTATTATTATTATTATTATTTACTGTGCTAGGTATTCTTTTCGTGGTTCTTGGTGCTTGGAGCAATATTGTTGTTGTGGCATTCTAAAGCGAATTTTAAATGAATTGAATTAATAAACCTTTAGATTCTTGCCTATAGACTGATAAGTGTTGTGTTTACAAATGAGCTATACATCCAGATTTCTTGAGATTTGTATTGTCAATGGGAATTTAAATTTAAATGTCAGGCGATGTTTTCTTCATGGAAATTATTTTTCGGGCAAACAATTATAAGAGAGAGAGGGAGCGCGGACGGGGAATCCGTTGTGTGACAGTGGAGCGGAGGGTCAGCAGCTGGATTTTGCACGCACAGTCAGTAGTATAGGAGTTTGAGGTTTATTACGTTTTTGCGGACATTATTACATTCAGTGTAATCATGTAACAGCCTTTGCGCCCTTGCCTTACAGCGCCTTTGCGTGCGCACAGTTTGCGTGTGTAGATCCGTGGTCATGATAATCCCCTCTATGGCTATAAGAGATGGATACACAATCAATTTCATTTAATGTTTATTGAATCAAAAATACATAGGTAGCCTATTGTCTTCTCCTCTGCTTTTTTTTTTTCAAAGACAAACTGAGCAGCACTGCTCAATCCACTCATACATTGTTAACCTTCCACAAAGACAAGTTATGTTAAAACGAACGACCAGAGGGGTCATTCCCCGGCAGATCGCACCCATGGGCCACAGTTTATTTCAGAGTTGTGCGAGTGCGGCTGGAAGTGGGGATTTCAGCACCACGGATAGCGCGTGTAAAAAGATTAGACACGTTAGAAACGTTTAAATGTGTTTGCTGCAAGCGAAAATATAGGCCTAATACATAATAAATGAAGATAGTGACATAGGCCTATTAGCAATAAAAAGCAATGAGTTGTGTGAGTGTGGACGGCAGTGTTTGATGTAGGAAGTCATGTAAACTTGAAAATCAGTTTCGGAACAGTGGTGTTTTGAGGGGAGGGTCGGAACAGCGGTGTGTCGGAGTGGGTGTGTTTCGGAATGGTGGGGTTTCGCAATGGAGGGGTGTCGGAATGTCACTGCGTACCCAGGGCGGGTTGAGGTTAAAAAAGGTGAATAAAGGATGAAAAGCAGTAGAGTAAGAGTGCTGGAAGAGGTTAAAAAGGTGAAAACATATGAAAAGCTGAAGAGTAAGAGGGCTGGAAGAGGTCAAAAAGGTGAAAAAAGGATGAAAGGGTAAAAAGATGTAGAGTAAGAGGGCTAGAAGAGGTTAAAAAAAAGAAAAAGGTGAAAAAAAAAGGATGAAAAGGTAAAAAGATGTAGAGTAAGAGGGCTAGATAAGGTTAAAATGGTGATAACATATGAAAGCTGCAGAGTAAGAGGGCTAGAAGAGGTTAAAAAGGTGAAAAAGAATATGAAAATCTGTAGATTAAGAGGGCTGGAAGAGGTTAAAATGGTGATAACATATGAAAAGCTGGCAGATAAGAGGGCTTGAAGAGGTTAAAAAAGGTGAAAAGAATATGAAAAATCTGTAGATTAAGAGGGCTGGAAGAGGTTAAAAAGGTGAAAACATATGAAAAGCTGTAGAGTAAGAGGGCTTGAAGAGGTTAAAAAGGTGAAAAAAGGATGAAAAGGTAAAAAAGTTTAAGGGTAAAAGAGCTCAAATAGGTGAGAAAAGGATGAAAAGGTAAAAAGATGTAGCGTAAGGTGGTTGAAAGAGGTTAGAAAGGTGAAAACATATGAAAAGCTGTATAGTCAGAGGGCTGGAAGAGGTTAAAAAGGTGAAAACATATGAAAAGCTGTAGAGTAAGAGGGCTGGAAGAGGTTAAAAGGGTGAAAAGAATATGAAAATCTGTAGAGTAAGAGGGCTGGAAGAGGTTAAAAAGGTGAAAAAAGGACGAAAAGGTAAAAAAGTTGAAGGGTGAAAGAGCTCAAACAGGTGAGAAAAGGATGAAAAGGTAAAAAGACGTAGAGTAAGAGGGTTGGAAGAGGGTAAAAAGGTGAAAACATATGAAAAGCTGTAGAGTAAGAGGGCTGGAAGAGGTTAAAAGGGTGAAAAGAATATGAAAATCTGTAGAGTAAGAGGGCTGGAAGAGGTTAAAAAGGTGAAAAAAGGATGAAAAGGTAAAGAAGTTTAAGGGTGCATGAGCTCAAATAGGTGAGAAAAGGATGAAAACGTAAAAGATGCCGAGTAGAGGGTTGGAAGATGTTAAAAAATGTTGAAAAGAATATGAAATCTGTAGATTAAGAGGCCTGGAAGAGGTTAAAAGGTGAAAACATATGAACAGATGTAGAGTAAGACGGCGGAATGAGCTTAAAAAGGTGAAAAAAAGACTGAAAAGGCCAAAAAGTTGTAGAGTAAGAGGGCAGAAAGAGGTTAAACAGGTGAAAAAAGGCTGACAGGTGAGAAGGTTAAGGCAGAAAGAGGTTAAAATGGCTGCAGACATGCTGCAGCAGGAGCAGAAACACAGACGAAAATGTCTCCATAAGGATTGAATGGGAGAATACCTCCCAAACTCCTGCGATTCTTGAGAAAACCGTTATAGTTATCGGCAAAACATGTTACATGTTGAGTAACAGGAGACATTGCTGAACGCACCCATGTTATTTTTATTTCTGTAGAGTGCATAATGAGGGCACAGGAGCGAGAGACAAAACATGTACCGTCTGCGATCCTCCAGAAATTTTGGCTCAAAATTAACATTGCGGCTTATGGGGAACATTCAGGAGTGCTTGTCGCTCTCGGGCTTCTAAATCCAAAACCGTAAGTCCTACAGCTGAAATGAGACCATCAGCTGAAACCCAACAAGATTTCCTACATTTATATGCCTATATTGTCTATGTCAAGTACAAGATGTGGGATCCAAATCAAGCTGAAGCAAAAAAAAAATCCCGTTTTCGGAGCTGCTCCTCACTCTGGGGTGCGGCAGTTGATGATGTCACGCACTCTAGCTCACGCAATACACACCCATTATAAACTCAGAAGACGGGCTTAAAATCCTTAAAACTAAAACTGCGACCATTTCAAAACCGTACAAGATTTTTAAAAACTGAATACAAGGTCAATAGTTCAAGGTTTTGTGATTCATTTAAAGTTCGAATGGTGTCTCTCGCCCAATATATGAGGCACAAGAAGAGGTTGAAAGTCGATGAGTTTTGAAGAGGATTTGAAGCTTTTCCCATCTGCTGCAATGTTAAATTTTTTTGGGAAAAAGCTGAATAGCTGAGAAAGTTGAAAAGTTGAAAAGTTGAAAAGAAGAGGGTTGAAAGAGCTGGAAAAGCTGAACATTTGAATATTTGAATGGTTTGAATAGCTGAACGTATGCTGAAGTTATAGAAGAATGAAATTTGAAAAAATCCCCATAAGGATGAATGGGGAAAATTTTGCATTAAAAGCTGAATATTTCCAAAAGTATCATAGTTAGAAAAGCCAAAGGTAATAGCAGTAATGTCCTTAAAAAGCTGAACATTTTGATATTTGAATGGTTGGAATCGGTCAAAGTTTGAAGGAGTTGAAACGTGCCGAAAAACGTACGGAATCAGGAATAATAAACGAGAAGAACAATAGTGTGAATGCTTGCAGCATTCACACTAATAACTAGAAACATTTGCATTTCCTGCGAAAATACAGTGTGAATGCTGAAGACTGAAGCGAAATCTGCTGAACGTACTGCCGGAAATGCATAAAACTATAGGCTGAATGGTCGGGAATTTGCAGAAAAAGCAGAATTTTTCAAAAGCTGAAAAGGCAGAAAGGCTTCAGAGTAATAGATTGAATGGGCTAAGAAAGTTGAACATTGAATTGAATGTTTAAAAAACCTGAAAAGAATTGAAAGCTGAAAACTCAGAGGCTGAAAGAGCTTAAACATGCAAACATTTTGAAAGCTGAACAGTTTTCTACTTGAATATAACGCTGAATGTATGAAAAAGCTGAAAATGCAGAAAGATGAACATTTGAAAGGGCAGAAAGGCTGAAAGGTAATAGCCTGAATAGACTTAAAAAGTTGAACATTTGTAGAGTAGAACATAAAGCTGAATATTTGAAAGGGTTGAAAAGGCCTGACTGCTGATTTTTGAATAAGCTGAAAAGTAAGAGGGCTGAAAGTGCTCAAAAAGGTGAACGGTTTGATAGCTGAACAGTTTATCTAGTTGAATATAAAGCTGAATGTATGAAAAAGACTGAAAAGGCAGAAAAGTGGTAGAGTAAGAGGGCAGAAAGAGGTTAAAAAGGTGAAAAAAGGCTGAAAAGGTGGAAAGTTAAAGGCAGAAAGAGCTTAAAATGGCTGCACACATGCTGGAGCAGGAGTAGAGCCAAAGATGAAAATGTCCCCTTACGAATGAATGGGAAAACGCCCCCCAAACCCCTGCGATTTTTGAAAAAACTGTAATGGTTATTGCCAAAATATTTATATATTATAAAGTTGGAATGGTGTCTCTAGCTGATAAGAAAGATGAATATTTTTAAAAACCGTAAAAGCAGAAAAGCTGAAGAGGGCTAAAAGAGTTCAAAAAGTTGAACATTTTGATTGCTGAACATGAAGCTGAATGTTTGAAGGAGTTGAAAAGGCAGAAAGCAGCAGCAGTAGCAGAGATAGCAGTTTTAGTTGTGGAAGACATTATGGACCAAAGTATTTGTCTGAATATTCTACCAAATCATGAGGAGGCAAGAGACTTCATTACAAATACATTTTGATTATCTTGAATATGATTATTATTTTGTCAGGATTAGGGTCATTTGTGTCAGTTTATAATTTACACAGTAATTAGAGCATTTCAAGATTTAATTGAAGTTTCCTCAGTAGTAAAGCAGTAGAAGAATCCACAGCAAAATATACAAACAAGCCTGATGAGATACACGAATCAAAACATATTTAAAAAAACATTTACAAAATCAAGTGACCTGAAGGGACTTCAATTGTACTGAACATTATTAAGTTAACATCCCACAACATGGGGTCACTTTGATCAACCAGAAGGAACCTTAAAAGATCGTACGGCAATATGGCATGAATACCACTGTCAAATGCATGTACTAAGAGCAAAGATTTTGTGAAGGCCCCCAAGTCAATTTTGACTTAATAAGAAAAAAAGTACAAAACAAAACAATAAAAGAAATTTAAAAAAGAGAAAAGAGACAAAGTCCAGCTAATTAATTTGGGCCTAAAATGTATTTCAGGACATTTTCTATAATTTGTGGAATTGGTTGATTATTCAAATGAATAAAATATATTTTCTGTTTTTCTGTCAAACACCAACCAATGAACAATTTGTAAGAGAATAGAAAATACATACAAAAAACAAAATCCACTTGCAAAACCAAAATCCACTGTGCCTCTAGCAAGTAACCAATAAACAAACATTTCTTAGAAACTCTGCACCTCGGAGCAACCACAAGGAAATGTTTCGGCACCATGCTGGTGGCAATTACACTGACGACTGATGTGCAGGGAAGAACATTTTTAAAACCCATTCAACACACTTCAAAAAATAAATAAATACAAAAAATTTTAAAAAATACAAGACTAAGTTTTTTAGGCGCAGTAAACTGGGTTTGAAGTGACTTTTGGGTTAATCTCTATGAATTGTTTAACTCTTACTTGGCCACCATTCAGTTCAGAGAAACAAAAAAAACTTAAAATGAAATTAGATTAAAAAGAATATTATCATTAAGTTTCCTTTTGGGAAATAAAAGAAAATGCAATAAAACAAATTGCTAAGACACAAATAAGAGAAGAATATATAGAAAATACATGAAAGCAGTCATTTTCAATATCAAAATTCATAGTGGCAATGTTTCGGCACTATGCTGGTGACAATTGCACTGACAACTGATATGCAGGGAAGAACATTTTTAAAACCCATTCAACACACTTTAAAAAAATAAATCAATAAAAAAAATTCAAAAAATACAAGACTAAGTTTTTTAAGCGCAGTAAACTGGGTTTGAAGTGACTTTTGGGTTCATCTCTATGAATTGTTTGACTCTTCCTTGGCCACCATTCAGTTCAGAGAAACAAAAAAATTTAAAATGAAATTAGATTAAAAAAAATATTATCATTAAGTTTCCTTTTGGGAAATAAAAGAAAATGCAATAAAACAAATTACTAAGACACAAATAAGAGAAGAATATATAGAAAATACATGAAAGCAGTCATTTTCAAAATCAAAATTTATAGTGGCAAACAGTTATTGGTTTCAAAAGGCAGGGCTCAACAAAATATAGATTATCACAATCAGTAGAACCAGGCATGTGCAGGCAAGATGCATTCTTAGTTAACCGATCACTCTACCTCTTGTTTGTTTTTGGGTTCTTTTGTTTGTTTGGTATTTGTTGGGGTTTTTTAAGAGGGAAAAAAGAGTGATGGGTATATACTAGATGACAGGATTTGGCAATGACACCAATGTTCACACCTGATGATACTGTAATATCATTGATTCCAGATATTGTTCAGCCCTACCAAAAACGGCTTTTCACATTGTAGTTAGACTTAGGCTAATTAGCCCTACTAGTTTATGTCTTTAAGCTCCAGTAGCCCTGGACTGACAGTCAGGTCAACACTGTCGTTTCAATTATTTGTTAGTCCATCTCACTCAGAGTTGGGTTAACCTTTACTTTATAAAGATTTCTCTGAAAATCATGGAGTTAATATCATTTTTGTGACTTCACATCTTCAGGTTTGTTTCCCAATCAAATCATGATAAGGCTGATATCAGAACCATGTGTTTGGGATGTTCTCAAGACCAGACCCTCAGCTTTGAGTGCACAGTCTCAGCACTGGGCTTATCCATAACTGCTCTTCAGAAGGGTTTACATTAGCCCAAAGCTAAGTATGCAATTGTGAAAAACCTTTAGCAGACCTACCAGCTGAAACCCCACACTAATGATTACTATTAAAGGGTAGCAAGTTTAGATGCATGTGGCACCTGATGTAATACCTGATACGATTTCCCCTTTTATCTGTGTCATCTGTTGGATAGCTGACAGATAAAGTTGGGAAGGGAAGGATGAAATAAAAAATAAAAAATAACATACATTTTCAGGAAATGCAAGATTAAAAAAACCTTCAACGAATGAGATAAATATTATTATTGACAAAAATGACCAAACTGGTGTCCTATACTTCAGATTTGGTTATTTTGTCCATGGGTCAGTAGAGTGATCTTCACTAGTGATTCTTTCACGGTGCTGTTTGTTCAGTCTGTTCATTTTGCCACAAACCACAACTGTCAACAGAGCACACTGCCAGTGTGAAGATGTAAATGGAGTCATGACCTTTGACATGTTCAGTGGTTGGAGGAACTGCTGCATCCTATTATCTGGTCACGTTTGGTGTGAGGACAGCGTCACCGACACAGACGCATTGAGAGGCAGGGGAACGGAGCTTGCCCTGAGAAAAGATAACACAAAGCTTATAATCTGAAAACCATGACACAAAACATACACAAGAGTTGCATCATACAAAGTAATAAACTACCTTGAACACTGCTGTAGGGCAGAAATCCATTTTCCCCTGCAGAGTCACCTCACACAGAGAAGTTTTGAAGGGCTGAACGTCTTATGTATGTTTAGCCCTCTGGGCAGTCTGGAGGTCTCAGCTGTGGAGTGGCTGGATCACAATGGAGGAAGACCTGAAGAAAGAACTTCATTCAAAATACACTCCCAACTGTAACTTTAAAGTCAAAAGCTACAAAAACTGTTAGATACATAAACAAGATTATTTGTTCAAAAATAAACCCTTAATGGCCTACCTTATGCTTAGTTCTGGAGAAACTTTTGCAGTGAAAGGGGTAGCACATGTCTGTATGTGATCCAGCAGTGATGGCTCCATTGTCGACTGACGGTTAAGCCAATGCAGCTGCCTCGTCTGTGGCACCATGGTGTTGCTGGCCTCACACTATTGAAGAATATAGGACCAAGGTGGAAGGGCTGAATGTCTTATGTATGTTTAGCCCTCTGGGCAGTCTGGAGGTCTCAGCTGTGGAGTGGCTGGATCACAATGGAGGAAGACCTGAAGAAAGAACTTCATTCAAAATACACTCCCAACTGTGACTTTAAAGTCAAAAGCTACAAAAACTGTTAGATACATAAACAAGATAATTTGTTCCAAAATAAACCTTTAATGGCCTACCTTGTGCTTAGTTCTGGAGAAACCTTTGCAGTGAAAGGGGTAGCACATGTCTGTATGTGATCCAGCAGTGATGGCTCTTTTGTCGACTGACGGTTAAGCCAGTGCAGCTGCCTCGTCTGTGGCACCTTGGTGTTGCTGGCCTCACAGTATTGAAGAATATAGGACGGAGGTGGACTGGTGTCCTCACAGAGGAGCACTGTGTCTCCCTTACGGGTGACAATAAACTTGCATAATTTAGAGTAACTGCCACCCACCCTGATAGAGTGTAGTGGGACATTTAATGCGAATGTGGGGTTTCAACTGGTAGGTGTGATCCAGCAGTGATGGCTCACTGCATTGGTATGCAGTGAGCCATCACATTGGAAAGTATGTTACATTGAGAACACATACTTTCTGATGTATATTGCTACAGTAAATGTTGGCAGCTGTATACAGCCGCGGAAATAGTTTTGGCCTGTGCATTTATCAACCCTGACCCAGACCCACCCTGATAAATGCACAGGCCAAAATGTGCTGTGAATATGGTCTACTACATCATCGTTATCTGTAAAACTATTTAGCATTTTTGATTATTCCTGACGGTTGATCTATAACTGCTATGCTGTCGTGTGTTATTCTTCATTAGTTCTTATTTGTAATTATATTTCCTATAGATGTCATGTTCTTAATTCTATTTTATTCTTGTGTATTCTGTGAAGTATTTTAAATTAGCCAAGTTTTTTAAATCTTGTTGTACTTTTATCCATCCTGTGAAGCATTTTTTACTAGCCAAGGTTTTAGTTTTGAACCACATTGGAGAGTTTGCTGTGTGTAATTCTCTTAGACACATTAAAAAATTCATATCAAGTGTTGAGTGGTGTATCCTCTTGGTCCACCCACCCTCCCACACAGTCTTAGAGAGACTGAGGCAGCCGGCGAGGTTGTGAAGCTAGGCTGCAAAGAGGATACCGCAACTCAACTTTTAGATTTTACCATTGTCAGTTTAAGTTTTGTGCGTGTTTTTAATCAAAATGTGACTGCTGAAAAAACAAACATATTATACTTTTTCACTCAAAATGGTGTTAAACAATTTCTTAAGCCCTGCAATTAATATGTATTAGTTAAGTCACAAATTCCTAGTATTTTTCAATGTGGTTTAGACTCACCAGATTTTTTCATGAACTGCTGCAGGAGATTACACAGTACACAGGATTGTGATAGCTGTAGTATGTTTTCATGACACCTGAAGTGAGACAGTGTTGTGGTTGAGAGATGAAAATGAGGTCCAGCAGTGTGTTCTTCTCTGTGGTTGCAGCAGTGATCAGTTGGGCATATCCCCTCGATCGAAACGCCTCCAGTATTGGCATACTTCCGTTGGATAAGAGATTCTCATTGAAATCACCACAGACAATGATGGGGTGGCAATCCATTATCTCCAGTGAATCCAAAAGGCTTACCAGGTTTGACAGGAATGACGCAACGCTGTAGTCTGGAGGTCTGTACACAGCTGCAATCAGTGCACTCACAGGGGCTTCAACCTTCAGAGCCACAAACTCAAGATCAGTCACATTATGTAGATACTGTTTTTCACGTACCTGAAAGTGGTTTTTCACATAAACAGCGACTCCGCCACCACCTCTGTTTGCCATTTGTGGGAGATTTGTGTACGACATGTGTCTGTTTCGTTTGAACATGTTGTAGCCCTCTAAATGGAGGCTGTTCGCAACAAAGGAGCCTTGTAGGTGAGTTTCTGTGAGACACAGAACATCGGCAAGACACAGTTCATGATGGCTCTTGATGTCATTCACATGTGATGGCAGTCCTTCTGTGTTGTGGTGAACAATGGTCAGAGTGTCATGTCTGCTCAATGTTTGTTTGAAATGGAAAAGAGGCATCATGTTGTTCAAGTTGACATGTGTCATGGTCTCTAAGGCTGCAGTGACTTCTTGGTTGGCATAGATTTTGCTCTCGTCTATATCCAGCATGTGCAGTCCACTGAGAGAGGTCACTCTACTGATAGCTACATAAGCCATGCCAGGTTCAAATATGTGTTTCAGTGAGATTACAGCTGATGTCTTTGTCATACCTTGAACCTTATGTATCGTGCAAGCAAAGGCAAGTTTAATGGGAAACTGTCTGCGTACCACTCCTTTCTGTTTCATATCCGCCTCCGCTCTGTCAATGTACACAAGATTATCAGGTCCTCCAGGAGCTCTATTGCGGTAACTCCTTCCAGCTGTTTCATCATCCATCTTGAGCCCAAGCATAGTGACATGTGCAAAACCACTTTGTTCAGAAGTAATTATCCTTTCTAGCGTGCAAAACGATCCATTCACTAATCCCTGAGAGACATCAATGTTTCTGGTGAGCATGGCACGTGCGCCTTCAGCAACATCAAGTGAATCTGGTAAATCATTTTTGCCCCCTTTTAATGGTTCAACTTGTCGTGCCATTCTGCCACTCTGTGGGTCCTTTTTATAGTCATCTGCATCAATTGTAGTGATATTAGAATGGAGCTGAGCTAATGTTGCAGAGTTGTGCGAATGTACTTGTTTGTTGGTTGCAAAAATGTGCAGGGCATCAGTCGGACAAAGTGCTGGTTCAGTGATGGTCTGTGACAACATAGCTCTGTCTGCTTCTGACAACTCATCTGACTTGTCTTTCACACGGATCCTGTTCAGCATCTCTGCAAAGACCACATCATCTTTCTGCCGCATGATCTCAGTCAGTGTGACCATCTTAAATTGACTCCACAGGTCTATTTGTAAAGGCTCTTGTACGCAGAGAGGTTTACTGTGTCTCACTGGAGGTAGCTGATAGAAGTCTCCAACAGCGATTACTGACATCCCTCCAAATGGTTTTTGACTGCCTTTAATCTGTTTCAGTCTGGCATCCACATATGCAAAAAGTGGCTTTGACACCATGGACACTTCATCAATGATGATGATTTCAGCATTTAACAGATCTGATCTGACCTCATCCAGTTTATTACCAAGTCCTTGAAATGGAGGTTTTAGGCTTCTCGGCAGCTTGAGCAGAGAGTGCAGTGTTGAACCTGATATATTAAAGGCTGCGGTTCCAGTGAAAGCAGTCAACAGGACAGTGGGGTTTGATATGTCAGCCTCCTCAGCACGTCTTGGCAGTTTGCACAGTATCTTAGATGCTTCTGAGTAGATGCATTTTATGAGATGTGACTTTCCTGTTCCAGCACCACCGTTTATGTAAAAGAAGAATTGCTCAGCATCAAGGCCACAAACACGCTTTATGCACCAGTCTCTGACTGTATGGAACACACATGTCTGTTTGTAGTTCAAACTCTGATACATCTGACGTAAGAGTGTGGGGTCAACTGCAGTGGGTTCTCTGATGGCTCTGGCTTCTGTTACAGCATTAGCCTGCTTTGCATATTCTGGGACATCCTCTTGTACATTTTCATGATCTGGCGCTCTTGCTTCCAGTTCTTCAATACACTCCAACCTCACTACTTCAGATTCAGGTGCCAGATTACACCATTCATCAATCACACCTCTGTTCTGTTCAAACTCCTCTATTGCACTCTCAATTTCTTCACTGTTTTGTTCATATTTTTCTCTGTTTCGCTTCACAACGCGTTTGACAGACTCTGGATGGTTAGCACCTGGTAGTTGAACACGGCCCCTTTCGTAGAATGACTCATATGTGGGTAAAAATGCAGGTTTCAGCTCATCGTCTGATCGATAAGGAACGTACAGTTTCAGTAGTGTGCCATAAAACTTCTCGAGATATTTTTCCTGCGATGTGCGGTGAAATCTGATGATAGCAGGCTTATCAGTTTCTCTCCTTTGAACATATCCCATGCCATTCAGCAGAGGACAAACCTTTTTACCTTTGGTCTGTTGGCCATACACAAGTCTGCAAGTTGAGGCAAAGTCTGCCATACACATCTCCTCAAACTCGGGTGTTTCAGGCCTGGCTTTGTACTTGTCTGTCAAAGATGTCATCCACACATGTACACATTCTGATGTTGTGTTTTGCAGGTCTGACATGGGGCGACTCATTTTCACTGGGTTGTCATCTGTCGGTATGAATATGACACCGCGTGAACACTTCTTCATTTTGATACCACATGCACGGGTGACAGCCTCCTGGGCACTGACCTCTCTCTTTTTGGAATAGGCCTGCGTGATTTCCCTCATTTCATCACACTCATTGACATTTTCTCGGTTGGAGTTTTCAATGAGCGTTTTGAGATACTCACTGACAGAGTTTTCACTTTTGCAAATATATGTGCAGATGTAGTTTATCAAACTGTAATAATTCAGTATGAACTGAACATCAATATTTGCATCCCAGGCAGAAAGTAGAGCTGCGTTATATGGATTTACCCAGCAGTCTTTTGGGTCACGCCTCAGTATCACAGCATTTGATTGTTTCATCACGTGCAGACATTTCTCATACTCGCTGAGTGTTAAATCACATCGAGCCAGGAGCTGGTCTAAACTCAGGGAGGCAGTTTCAGGTTCATTCAGCAGCAAGTTCAGTGGTCTGAGCTTTTCTTTTGCTTCTGCCAGTTTTTCTGGATCATCTTTATCTCCAGGTCTTGTTATCATTGTCCTTCTGGAAGGTGGTTGGGGAAAACCAAAACGACATCCAGAGCTAGCACTTCTGAAACATGTCCGTGTGTGATTTTTGCTATGCATCTGCACTTCTGTGACTTTCTGGTACAGGTCAGGTTGTGTAACTGGGTCAGGTAGCTGTGCACTGATATATTTGTTCACAAAGTCACAGATAGTACGATCATCGTCTTCCTCAAAAATAGGAGCTCCTTCTACCCATAGCAGGCAATGTATGTGTGGGCTTCCTCTGTGCTGAAACTCAACACGGTAAAAGTAATCAACAACTTTACCAAGAGGTTGTGCAGGCGACAAGATCAGATCTCTGTATAAGGCCTCAACACGCTTATCAAACATGCGCATTGTAGTCACAGGATTGCTTCGCAATATGTCACACTTTGTGGACCAGTCGAGCTCATCAAAATCAACTTCCTCACCCTGCTGACATTTTATTGCTTTAATCACTTCAGGCCAACGCATTTCTGCTGCAGAAAACGTACAAAAGAAAGTAGGAGTTCCGAGCTGTCTTATCATGGCAAACAGATCTCTCGTAGTTTTCTCCCAATAGGCTGGTGTCCCTCTGAGCGGCTGCATGAATCTGACTGCATCTTTATTTCTCACCAGTCGCTCAACCTCTCGTTTGTCTTGCAGCATTCCTGATGTTATTTTGCGTCCATCTCTGGTGAAAGGTTTTCCCTTACGTAGTTGAATTGTCATGCTGGACGTGGCCAAGTGTATTTCACTCACAAACTGTGCAAAGAACAAATAGTTTGTGTCTCTGGCAAAGCGATCATCAACACCTAAAAGCCTAGTTTTGAAATAACCACTGGGTGTTATTTTGATAAGTCTCTGTTCATCTAGTGTATTTTGACCAATGGGGAACTGAACAGGGAAAGCCATGGCCTCAAGTTTAGGTGTTTTGAAAAAGCTGACTGGACTATTTCCTTCTGCAGGAGCAACAGAGTAGATTCCTTCACTGAAACACAATATGTCCTCTGAAACATCGCGTGGCTGAAGACATGACTCTAGAGCAAGACCACCATTTGGCATGTCACCTTCTTGTTCTGGATCGTCATTCTGCTGCTCTGGTTGGCTGTCATCACAGATTACCTGTTCATTGTTGTTCCCCTCATTTTCAGGACAATTTTCCGCCTCACACAGTGCATTTCTCTCACACATGTCAATTTCCATTAAATCATCTTCATCATAATCGGCATCCTCCATGGTCACATTAACATCATCACAGTCATCATCATCTTCCTCATCGGGAAGCGTTGGGTCACACAGCTCAGCCTCATCTCTGATAGTAATGTCCTTATACTGTGGGTGTATCTGTTTGAGTTTATTCAGTGCTTGCACCAGTTTAGACCAGTTAACAGTCTGGAACAGCTGATGACCTCTGTAACACAAACGTCTCTTCAGTTTAACTCTCAGGACCTGAGACTCACTTCTTAGTCTTGGCAGAGCGTTAACAGTTTCCTCAACCTGAGATGGAACACAGACAACATTCCCTTGAATACACTGCTGGCGTCCTTTAGGAAGAGGAATAATTTTTGCAAATGTTATGCACTTGGCAATTAGATGTCTTCCCAATATGTTGAGATCACACAGTTCAGGTGGAATGTCAGTAAGCTCTAAGTTGTTAGCTACAGCAAGGCTAGGCATGTCTCCATTTTTAAGATGACTATGACAGGTGTGACAAATCCACTCTGTCTTTCTCTCATCAGGCACTTTGCACTGTTCATTTCTGCAGTTGTCATCACAAATATGAACATACTTTCCAGTCAGGCATGCCTTAACCACATCTGGATTTTTTACATAATTTGACCTTGTGCAGCATTGGACTTGGTTTGGAAATGAAGCCTTATGACATACTGTGCAACAAAATGTGGGACCAGCCTTTATTAGTGATCTGAAAACAGATATGGCCTCATTGATCAAAGGGTTTTCAACCTCTCTGTCATTCTCGTGTGCTTGTCTAAGTATTTGTCTGTATTTCCTTATTATTTTCATTGCACATCTCATCTTATTCATACTCCTAAATGCAAGATTCGCGTTACGCCTCTCACGCATTCGTTGTCTCATAAGTTGTCTTTGTTTTTCTCTGAATTGATCATTATTTCTGTACTTGCTCGTTATGTATTCTCTCTGTTTTTCTCTGAATTGAGGATCATTTCTGTACTTACTCGTTATGTATCCTCTTTGTCTTTCTCTGAATTCAGGAATTTCTATATATGCAGTTGTTATATTACTTCTCTTCTTTTTGCGTAATTCAGGTTTTTTTCTATAACGGTTTCTGGAATTCGCGTGTTTTTTTTGCCTGAGTTCATCATCACAATTTTGCCTGTCTGCAGAAGATTTTTTCTTTGCTCTAAAAGTTTTGTCAGAAGCATACCTTTCCTTTTCTTTCCTCTTTTGATTCTCCTTTCTTTGAGATACCTTTCCAGAACACAAAAGTCTGTTCTTATATTTTCTTCTTGCCTGCCTACTAAGTTTTGATAGTTTATGGGAGATGTCATGTAAGGCACTATCACTCACCATTGTATCAATTATTAGAGCAGGAGAATTTGATTCATTTTGAGGAGCATCATGCGATGTGTCAGAATTTAAAGTGAATTGGCTCAATGGCTCTGGTTCAGTCTCCATGTCAGTACATGCTTCATGTACAGTGTTATTGCAGACATCCGTAACAACAGTGGTTAACCTGGGAGCACTCAACCTTGACTCCTTCTGAAGAGCATCATCCAGCACAGCAGTTGATACAGCAGCAGTCTGATTTGTAGGTGGACTGTGTGTGTCTGGTATGGCATTACTCAGGTTTGTTGTGTTAACTATGTAAAACTCCACAGGCTCCAACTCATATCTAGAGGAGGAATGTGTGTCCATCATCTTGTGTTGCTTCATGAGCCTGTCAATCATGTCACTGAGACGTGGGAATGTCAGCATAACAGCTTTACCAGCCATTATCGAACCCAGGAATACAGGTAAACCTTTGGCTGTTCTGGAGTGTGGATCAAAGAAACCGTATCTGCCTGACCTGGTTCTGAATACTGCAATACACAACGATGTCATCATCAGCAGTGCATATTGGACCTCTGTCAACAAACAAGCCAGTCCTGCCTCTAGGTCCAGAAAGTCATCTACAGCTCCGGGTAAAAGTTCGCCACAAGTCCCATACTTCGAAAGTACGTTCATGTTTACTTTAAGTCTGTGCCTGCGTGTACGAACTTCATCAGGGAGCTCATCAGTAGTCAAATGACTGTGATCAGGGAACCTTTTCCTGGCTTCTTTATATAACACATTACCTTTATCCAATACGAGGTCGAGGTCTGCTCTGGTGATGTTTTCATTCTCATAGAGAAATGCAAGAAAGGTTAATGAATTACAGGTACACTGCTGGTTCCTGAATTTGCCATATTTGACAGAGGCCTGGCTTTGTGATGCACAGACGTGTTGTTCAGAAGACTGTTCTGTGAGGTTCACATAGTCTGCATTGGATGGCCCTGCTACACTTAGATCTGCCTCTACGATGTCTGAATCTGAGATCTGGTGCACATCATCTGAATAGCTTACAGCATAGGAGCGCACTTTTTCACTGGGATAATTACCGTCACGTCCTCTCTTTACCATATCAGCATAAGACACCTGTGGCAAAGGCACATCACCTGAATGGTTTAACTGGTTAGCATTTGAAGTAGCTGGTGCACCTGGGTCATTGTCTTGCTGTGTCATCCTTACCATGCTAGCATAAGATACCTGTGGCGAAGGCACATCACCTGAATGTTTTACCTGGTTAGCATTGGAAGTAGCTGCTACACTTTGGTCATTGTTTAGTGTTTTCTTTACAATGTCGGCATAAGAAATGTGTGGTGAGCTCAATGCATCATGTTGATCTCCCTGGTTGGCACTTGGAACATGGGATGCTGCAGACATCATCTCCTCTCCACTGCTCTGGAAACCAACACCTTCATCCTGTTCAGTCGCTGTAGCACAGTTCATCTCACCTGATCTCTTCCAACGCATACGTGCAGCTTGGGACTTCTTACCTTTCCTAGGCATTGTTGTAGATTCTGACCAGTTTCAGAAAACCCTTTTTTAGCCTATAAAAATTGCTTAAAAGTATGCTTAGGTAAAACTCAAGTTTTGTTTTTTTAAAATTTTTATTCAATGCCCTATCAAGAGATATGTAGTAATGCTCAAATGTAGTATTCAACTGACAATAGCTAAACTGTATGCTAGTACTATACTTTTCAGTGACAACACTCCAAATCGTGTTCCTTAACAAACTTAATATATAAGACTAAAGAAATGTATTCAGCTTTATATTTAAATATCAGAATCAAACACAGCTTCTTCAAACAACTGATGTTTTTTTATTACTAAAGGTATATATTTATATAGGTTTAAACAACAACAAAACACTTATTGATTCAAATAATGTGAGCAGAAAAGATGAAGTAAAATCAGATGTAAGTCAGAGACAAAAGTAACAACTGTATGGTTTTCCTTTACTTACTCCAACAAGCTGAGTAAACACAAACTTTTAAAAAATGAAAAAAACACCTCAGTTTGTTAGTAATGTTCTAGTATAGATATGGATTTTCACTGTGTATATTGTTTTCCAAAATTTCAGTGCAATGTTAAATTATCCAATATCTTCCAGCAATTTATCAATGTTCAAATCAATTATTTCAAAACCTTACTTAATAATTAAGTTATTAACAGTTTAAAAATCAAATGCTGGTAATGCTTGTGAAAGGGCTAGACAAAAGCTGATCAAGGTTGTAATGCCTGCCAACAAAAAAAATCCTCTACAGTACAAATCAAATCAGATCAATAAGGTAGTGGTGTCCTGTTTGGACAGAGCGTGTAATGTTTTGTCAACGTAATGTGCTTGGCAAAGTTGTTCACAAAATCTCAAAAGGGCTTGTCATAGTTGTTCACAAAATCTCAAAGGTCATAAAGAGTCATCATCCCCAATCAGGCACTTGTAAACTGATTGGACAGCGATAGGTAGAGAGAGACGGGGAGAGCGAGAGAGCTCTCCAGAACTCAACAACAGATGGAGACTTTCAAATACATCGGGTCTTGAAATTGGTACAGAAAGGGAGAGAGAGCGTGAGAGTGTAGGGCCAGGCAAAGATAGAGACTTCACAACAACAATCAGGACCTGAACTCTGATTGGTACAGAAAGGGAGAGAGAGTGTGAGAGTGTAGGGTCAGGCAAAGATAGAGACTTTTCAACAACAATCAGGACCTGAACTCTGATTGGTACAGAAAGGCAGAGAGAGCATGACAGTGAGAGACAACAGATAGAAAATCACCACGGCACCTGTAAGACAAAATAGGAAGATCAATTAGACTGCTGTTGTAACATAAGAAAAAAAAAGTTCAAGAAGCCTCTACCCTGAGCTAAACATGAACATGATGTAAAAACATAAGCAGTGTTTCCTCTAGGTTTTTTTGTTGGCGGGGTGGTATCTGCGTGGGGGGGGGGGGGGGCGCTCGTCCGGCTGACAATGTTTTACATTGAAAACGTACATTCTGCGACTCCTCAAACCTCAAGGTAATGAATAGAACAATTTAATTTAATTAAAATACAACAGAACAACATTAACAAAACAGACACACTCAAACACTTCATTGAAGGGCTGGGCTGGGCTGTGCGGGGCTGAGCTGGACAGGACAGGTTAGGTAGGGGCTGGGATTTTTTGTGAGTCCGGCATATATATATATATATATATATATATATATATATATATATATATATATATATATATACACACACACACACATATATATATATTATAATCTATTTAAAAATGTATCCATCAATACAAGGCCAGCTGACTTGCTATCTTGCAAGGATCATACAAGCTGGCTTACATAACATAATAATAACAGCTGTTTAAAGTTTTGTTCCCATTAATTCAGCGCTACCCAAGCCAGCCGTAGTAATGCACTTCTGGACATTTTCACAAAAATAAAAGACCTGTTGTCCTTTAATTATAAAGAAAACCATAAGGATAGAATTCGCGCTTTTATTTCATAAACAGGAAGCGAACCTCCCCTCGATATGGCTAACTTGAAACCGCCGTAACTCTGTTTTAAATTCCGCTATAGCGCCGGCAACATCAGGTTTTTCATGTGAGAAAGTAGCCTTTTAGTTCCCCATTGTGCCGCCAGTTTATTCAAATAACTCGTTTGCACATTTGCTCCGACCTGGTGGGAGAAGTCCAGACCAGCCGCACCGGTAGCAGAGCGGTGGAGCAGCCCAGCCCGGGTCTGCTGAGGTGATCTGCGGTCAAAACTTCACTGTCATACTGGTAGAAAAACACGAGCTGATTAATTTACCTGCAGCTTTTTGGAGATTAAACATGGGCTGGATAGCTTCATTTTGGAAGATAAATGTAGGTCTCATAGATGAAAATAAACATCTGTGGCAGGCAGCTACGTTAGCGTATTTGAATTAAAAGTGTAAAATGTAAATAGCATCCAACAGTGTGCCATCAGAGAAACAGACAACAAGCGCGGGTTGGCGCCGAGATTTTCACGTTTTTCAAGGGGGGCGGGGGCCCGCAACAGAATGGTAGGGGAAACACTGCATTAGGGATGCACATAATAAAGCATGGTGATAAATTATCAGCCAGCAGGGATTACCATACATTCATTTGGAATGTGTTGAAGCTGCTGAAAAAAAAGTTCACTTAAAGGCCTGCTAGTTTTTAATTCATTTCTAGATTTAGAATACTGTTCCATCTAAGCTCTATGCACAGTGAGCTGGGTACACTATGTACAGTGTAGTGGGTTTGTACGGGTGCTAGAAATCCTTGAAAGTGCTTGAATTTCAATGTTGCATTTTCAATGTCTGAAAAGTGCTTGGATTTTAGTTTAGGGGTTGAAAGTGCTTGACATTATATCTTTGAGTCTTGGAAAAACTGGGATCAGACTGGATAGTTTGCTTAGTACAAGGAGAAATAAAATTGTATGTGTATCATCACATAAGCAACCTGGTAGCAATAGAAAAGGATGGCTGAGGAGAAGGTCAACTTGATACAATTTGGACTGATGACATGTTCAATATTAATAGACTTTGATGAATAAGCGAACAGCTTATAAAAGTTTATGTCAAAGAAAATTACCAGGTGCTCTCAGAACTCTCCTTGTCTTGGTGCAAGTGTGCCTGAAGAACACCAAGTGAGTTCCCTTTTTTTGGATAAAACTTTATGATCTCCTTTAATTTCTGAAGGTTTTGCCATTATGAAATACATTTTAGATGTTTACAACATAATACAATGTACATAATTGTGATAAAAAGTGAAAAAAAAAATCATGGGTATATATATTCCTGTAGATATGTATTTTACCCCAGCGATAAGGTACTGTAAAAGTTTGAAAATGACCCTTAAAAGTGCTTGAAAAGTGCTTGGATTTGACCTTGAAAAATGTGTACGAACCCTGTACAGTGTATGTTGCCTGACATTACCACAAAATCAGCCCTTCAATACAGGGCTGAGCTGTGTGTGTTTGAGAGAGAGACAGAACTGTTTATTTTATGAGTATCTAATTATTCTTATATGCAGCAATTGCTAAAGTAATTCAATTACTTTTGAGAGAAGCAACTATAACTATTAATTTGAATTAACTTTCCAACTTTTTTTTATTTTGAGATATAACAATAAAGAAATCAAAAAATATATAAATCATATATAAAACAGTCTGAGATACTTACCTGTAGGGGTGTAACGATTCATCCACTACATCGATGAATCGATTTATATTCCTACGATCCAACTACATTGATCTGTGCTCGGCAAGTTGGCCTTCCGGGCGACATATATCAATAAACATTTTTTCACATGGTCAAGAATCGATTGCATCTGGGCGCACAGGTAGTTGGGTGATTAGAGCACATGCCATATATGCAGCGGACCCTGATTAGAATCCCGGCCAGTGGATCTTTGCTGCATGTCACATCCCCTCTCTCCCATTTCAAAAATCTATCCACTGTCTTAATAAAGGTGTCTATGCCTAAAAAAATCATTAAAAAACAAAACAAAAAAAAAATCGATTGTATCGATACTAGGAAATTGCACATTGGATTTAGATACGGCAAACTTATGGGTGTGTGTGTTTTTTTAAGAACTTTTAACGTTAAAGACATGCTAAACATTACTCAATTCAGTCTGCCTGTCTGTGACGTCATTGGCAAACGCCGAAAGGAGTACGAATCTCAGAACGACAACAAAAGACAGCATGGCGGATGGCAGAGGAGACGGCGAGCAAGACATTTTCAAGCCACTATTTTGATCCAGTGTGTGTGTGTGTGTGTGACTTTTTATTGTGCTCTTTTTATGTTGTAAGCAACAGCAGAAGTATCAGGTAAACCTACTGTTAATTCAACCTAAAGAAATGTCTGTTGCCCTCTGTTTTTGGTATTACTATTGTACTCTTTTTATGTTGTACACAACAGCAGAAGCAGAAGGTAAACCTACTGTTAATTCAACCTGAAGAAATGTTGGTTGCACTTACTGTAAGTTAACCTTCTGTTGCACTTCATTCAAACACAAGGTTAATACATTAACTATTAACCATTAATTAATTAATTATTGTTTACTTGTTCTTATCCATAATTAATTTAAACCTAATTCCCTTACAAGAGACAACAGGGATCCAGAAAACTTCACCTGCACTGTCCAGTATCCAGGTATTTATTTAAAAGACACACTGGTTGATTTTTTTGGCTAAAAGTTACTGAATCGATCTCAAGTCACTGAATAACATCGGATCATATTGTTCTAAATTAACCAAGATCGTCCTTGAATCATATCGGCAACTACGAATTGTGATACAAATCGAATTGTTACACCCCTACTAAACTGTGTTACTGTCAATTTCTGTTGGCTGTTGCAGCTACCATACTTACCAGGAAAAAACGCAGGAGCTGGTCAATGTCCTCTGTATCTATGAAAGGAAACATATATTAGTTTAACCTCAAATCATGACTAAATACTCCTCCATCTCAGCTCTGTCTATACTTAAATATATCTTTTTGTTGGTATTATGGTGACACTGCTTCCCCCTTCTGTTTGTTTGGGTTGGAGTTACACTCTCTCTCTCACACACACACACACACACACACACAGACTTGTGGCAAAACTGGATGTGCTTGGTGTCATATTAAATCATATGATTTGTCATGTTTATTGCGACTTGGCAGGACTAGAAAGATCAAATTTGCCCCACACGTCCCAAATTCTTAGAACACAGTGTTTCCCCTAGATTTTTTGTTGCAGCAGTGCTCTAAGTTTATAACCTAGCAACACTAATTATTTGAAAAAAAAAATACCTTTAAATGGTGACTACTGGTGAGATTTAAAAAAAAATAATAATAATTTTCAGATTTTCAGAGGCAGAATCTAAGACATGAGAGGAAATAGTGTAGAATTGGACATTGCTGCTTAAAAATATGTTAACCTCTTGAGCATTAGACAACCTTTTTACCATTATTTCTATAATGCTATTGAGAAAAAAAATATTAACATTCATATAAAAAAGAGGAAGCACTAAAATACAATAAAATGTGCTGTGTCTTATTCGTCCACTTTACTAATACACTCTGCTGCTGGTTTGGAGTCAGTAGGCCACATGACATGAAAGTATTAATTTGTATTGATATAGTCATACTAAGTAATTTAATGATGGTCCCTAAATCAGTCTCCATCGATTCAGCGAAGCTCTGGGAGATGAGCTAACCGTCCTCCCGCTGCTAACATTGGGAGAACCTCAGTCAAGTTGTGACTGGACCCGAGTGATGTCCGCCGATCATTCCAACCTAAAACTAACTTCACCCCGGTTCAATGAGTTGCCTGTTGCAGCCTTTGAATAGGATGACGAGGATTTCAGTCACTCAACTTTAACAGTGACTTGTATCAAAATTATACAAATAGCAGTAATGACAATAACAATAATAACAACATAGGGTGCAGTGCTTTCACTGTGTGCAACTTAAATTTGCCATTCACCCGTGATATTAAACCGGCAAAAATCATGCTTTTTATTTTTTATTTTTCTCGGCGGCGCTGAAAATCCCACAGCAGAATGCATATAGAGGAAACATTGACACATCAGATAACCTTCCGCAACGATTGCAGGCTCTTTGGTGGACCTCTGCTTTGAATGAAGTTCCATCGTGACAAATGAATGGACTACTTGTGAAGTGACATGAAATCCCGCTGAATTACATTATAACATAATCGCCATCAGTAAACAGGTCGCTGCGTGACTCTGTCACTTGCGGGGACGGAGGCTGTTTTCTGGGGGAAAGTTTACTGAAGTCTCGGTCGGGAGGGCTGACCATCGCGGTGATTTCTATCAACACAACTACTTGAGTGAGTTCAAGGTTTTTGCCGGTGACAGACACTGTTTTTTGGGCAGAAATGTGACGAAGAGTTAGTAGGACAGGCGGGAGGACAGACGCTGCTCTGCCTACAACTGCGGTATTTTTTTCCTCATATAAGTTTCCAGCAACAGTTACAGTTACTACGTTACGTTTGCTTGGTCATGTAACATTAATCGTTAGATTAGTGTCTAATCGAAAAAAATAATCGCTAGATTAATCATTTGGGACAGCTCTACATAAAAGTCAGTTTGTGACAATCATTACCTTGGTGGTATTCATTTAATTTGAGCACCCAAAAAATAAACAAATAAAAAAATTGAGCACCCATGGGCAAAAACATAAATCGGCGCCTATGACTGGATGTTGAATTTTTCAATTTATGAACGTAATTCCTGTCAACAAAGATTATACAGATGAGAAGTTCATTCCCAACGACTCACATATCAGTTTAGTGACAGTCAAAACAAACAAAACGTGTGTGTGTTTGTACTCACGCTTTAGAGTCAGCACAGGACGTCAGTTGGGAGTGGTAGGGGAAGAAAAGTGAGAGTTTTTGTTAACTTCAGAAAACCAATGTCACAGGTCATTTGAATGTATTGGCTTCAGACTAGTGTCTGCAGAGAGGCAGCTACATGTCATAGTATGGTACGATAATCATCACCCTACTTTTTTGTCACTCTAATTAAGGTTGCTTGCAACAAAAAGCTGTAGCCTTTGGTTTATAACTTGCACAACCAACAACAAAGTAGCCAGCCACATAGAGACAGATTTTAAACTAAATGAAAAGTTATCTGTAAACTGTCAATGTCAAAATCTCTGCCATGAATGACATTAAAACAGTAGTCGCCAAGCCCTTTAGTGCTGAGCTGTGTGTGCGGGACAGAGACACACACAACTGGTTGTCTGAGTCAGGTGAGTGTCTGTGTGCTTGTTTCTGAGTGAGTGTGGCAGAGAGACAGTGCCTGGATGCAAGTTACACATGGGTTTATAAAATAGTAGTGCAAAGACGATTCATGCATTTCAAAAAAGCTGATCAAGTCTCTTTCTCTCTCTCTCCCTCACTCTTTCTATCCATGATATGTCCATAAATAATAATTTATAACTAATTACATTTCAAAGACTGTTTAAATTTTTCTGTACTATTTTTTTCCTTTCAAAATTACATAACAAACTCACTCAACACAGAATGTTAGATCAAACTATCATGGACTTTCTTCATACAATTACACAATTATTAAGCTATGATTTTGTGTCTTGTGCTGCGAAACTCTAATCAGATCAGCATGTTGCACCAGAGAAAAAAAATAAGTTTACTTACAGGCCTAGTAGTTTTTAATTCATTTATAGATCTGAATGTACATGTTGTGTAGATGTGTCACAGTCTGTTTAAATACAAGTTCTTATGGCATATCAAATGTGTTTTTTTGTTACAACTGATAGTTCAGCCGACTGTGTAGAAAATGCTGAGATATATCTAGCTTGTGTTGACAATCAGCCTTAAATTACCACGATGTGAATTTTGGTTCATAATGCTGAGCCCTAGTCAGCAACAGGAGACAACCAGAAGAAGTATGGAGACAGAATGACATGATGTTTACTTTCTTCTCAGGAAATCAGGAGGTCTCACATCTCATATGTTTCTGGATCAAATTGTTTTTCAGAGTGTTTAATTTATTATTGCCTATATAAAGTGTGTAGGTAATTCCCATCAACAAAGTATATTTGAATGTAAACCCATGAAATATCAATTTAAAACAATCATAATGTCTCTGTGTGCTCTTACTCTTTGGAGTTTGCAGGCGTCACAGGCTGGCAGGAATGCAGCGAAGGTCAGTCAAGTGAGGAAGAGAGAGAAATTAAGATTTACAATTCACTAAAGACCAACCAACCGCAACCTGTGCTGGGTACACTCAGGGTTCACACATATTTTTCAAGTTCAAATTCAAGCACTTTTAAGGGTAATTTTCAAACTTTTCCAGTACCTTATCGCTGGGGTAAAATACATATCTACAGGAATATATATACCCATGATTTTTTTTTTCACTTTTTATCACAATTATATATATTGTATTATGCTGTAAATATCTAAAATGATGTTTCATAATAGCAAAAACTTTAGAAATTAAAGGAGAACACAGTTTTATCCAAAGAAAGGGAAGCCACTTGGTGTTCTTCAGGCACACTTAGACCGAGACAAAGAGAGACCTGAGAGCAGCCTGTAATTTAAGCTGTTTGCTTATTCATCAAAGTTTATTAATACTGAACGTGTCATCAGTCCAAATTGCATCAAATTCACCTTGTCCTCAGCCATCCTTCTCTATTGCTACCAGGCTGCATGTGTGATGATACACACACACACACTGATTTTATTTCTCCTTGTACTAAGCAAACTATCCAGTCTGATCCCAATTTTTCCAAGACACAGAGTTATAATGTCAAGCACTTTCAAGCACTTAAACTAAAATCCAAGCACTTTTCAGACCTTGAAAACGCAACATTGAAATTCAAGTAGGATTTCAAGCACCCTGTACACTGTATACAGTGCATGTTGCCTGTGCTTCACCAAAATCAGTCTGTGCCACGAATGACATTACCACAAAATCAGCCCTTCGATACAGAGCTGAGCTGTGAGTGTCTGATAGACAGAACTGTTTTATGAGTAACTTATTATTCTTATATGCAGCAATTGCTAAAGTAATTCAATTTTATTTTGAGACGTAAATTATAACAATAAAGAAATCACAAAATCTATAAATCATGTGTGAATCCAAACAAGATTAAACTGTTTGTGATACTAAACTGTGTTACTGTCAATTTATGTTGCAGTCCATACTTACCAGGCAAAAACACAGCAATCGGTCAATGTCCTCTATATCTATGAAAGGAAACATGTATCAGTTTAACTACAAATCAGAACCAGAACTTGGCCATCATTAAATTATTGAATAATTAAAAAAATTATTATAATAGGCCTATTTGTGGAAAAAATTTAGTACTCACACTTTAGAGTCACCACAGGACACAGCAGGAACACAAGGATGGTCAGCGGTTTGGGGGTGGAGGGGGAGAGAAGTTGAGTTTCAGTTAACTTCAGAAAAAAACACTGTCACAGGTCATTTGAATTTACATGCTTTACAGTAGGCCTAGTGTCTGCAGAGAGGCAGCTACATACAATAGTAGTAATAGTAATCATATTAGAGGGACGAGTTGCCCCAAACCCTGCAATATCTCATACATCAAGTGGCAAAAGAAGTCAGGGTTCGTGTTTTATTATGACCTTTGTCATATCTCTGATATAAGCAACCGTAACCAACGTTAGGACGGATAGAAATAAAGTAGATAACAGCGCGTACATGTCCGACTTTAAACGCGTCGCGTCGGGGTTCACAATGTTTATACAGTTTCTCCTAACGCAATAAGTTTTAAATGTATTTGTTTTTTAAGGGAGTCCGGCTTTTTAAGCAATGTCGTGAAAAACTGACACTTTTCACAATCAAAGACACATTTTAATATATTGTATTTAGTGCCGAATTTTAAAAAAGGCACCGATTAGTTAAAAAGTGTCATAGGCGTTCCAAAAAGTTAATTAAGCTTTTCTCCATGATGCAACAACTCTTAAAATCACTCGATTTGTAAGGGAGTCTGGGATATTGCCATGGCGAGTGACATTCATCACTTCATTATGTGCCTTTTACACACACGCATGCACGCCCCCCCCCCCCCCCAACACCCACACACACACACACACACACACACACACACACACACACACACACACACACACACACACACACACACACACCAGGGATAGAAATTAGGGTGAATTTGCGTGTTGGCAGGTGAACTGAATCAGTCAATGTGGCAGGTTCATTACAGTCAGATCTGATCCAATTAATCTTAATGATCGTTATCTTGGCTTAGGCATAACAGTGCGCTTTCCACAACCCTACAGTTAGATCTGGCGGTTATTTTGAACGCTAGATTTTAAACTCTATAATCTCGTATGTCAATACCCAATTGAGTGATGAATCCATTCATTGTGTCATGATATTTTTTAATAAACTAAATAACACCAAAATGTACATTTTAATAAGTTTATCCATTCATCATTTTATTATTGTATATATTTACAAAAGATTCTAATAAAGAAAACTCAGAACAAGATAATTATCAATTAACTTTATAATATATAATAAATCAATAATTATCGAAAAAGCTTGAAACGAGCTGATCTAAAACAAAGACAAAAAAGGAGCTGTTGCAATCACTGGTCACAGTCTGCAGATTACCTCCGCTGTCCTTGCACAGTTACACACACAGGCTTGTGACATTTCAAGTGTCCAACGTTTGGTTCCGTTTGCAGCTCTTTGGACCGGCGCTGCCACTGTTTCCATGTCAGCTGCTGCTGCGGTGGTTGGTTCTGTTGCTGCCCACCTTGTGCTGACTGCAGCGGTCCCTTTCCCTCCATGTATTCTGTCCTCAGCTCCTCTGACAGTTGCTGCAGGACTTCCCTCGGGGCTCTTCTGCTGCTGGTGCTCCTTGAATAGGATGCAGGCATTGATCCCAGCCAGGTCGAGGATTTTATGAAAAGTACCGCCTTTGTCCTCGCCATCTGGTCCGGGACGTCCTCGTCCACTGTACTTTGTGTTGTTGTAGTACATTACAGACTCTAGCTTTGCCTTCGCCCCACTAAAGGTGCCAATACCTGTGTGCACAGTGCTCAGGATGCAGACATTCTTCCTCGGCTTTCCCTTGTACACAGAGTCGCATCATTTAAGCACCTTGGCGTTGAACAGCTCTGCTCGCTGTTTCACGAAGTATAACAATGAAATCTGCTGAATGTACTGCCGGAAATGCATAAAACTATAGGCTGAATGGTCGGGATTTTGCAGAAAAAGCAGAATTTTCCAATAGCTGGTAAGGCAGAAAGGCTTAAAAGCAATAGGTTTAATGGGCTAACAAAGTTGAACATTTTGATAGCTGAACAGTTTCTCTAGCTGAACATGAAGTTGTATGTTTGAAGGAGTTGAAAAGGCAGAAATATGAATATCTAAAATGGCTAAAAAGCTGTAGAGTAACAGGGCTGAAAGAGATTAAAAAGGTGAAAGAAGGCAAAAAGGTTGAAAAGTTAAAGGCTGACGAGGACCAAAAAAGTTTAAAAAGGTGAAAAAGGATGAAAAGCTGTAGAGTAAGAGGGCTGGAAGAGGTTAAAAAGGTGAAAATATACGAAAAGCTGTATATGAAGAGGGCTGGAAGAGGTTAAAATGGTAATAAAATATGAAAAGCCGTAGAGTATGAGGGCTGAAAGAGGTTAAAAAGGTGAATAAAGGATGAAAAGCTGTAGAGTAAGAGGGCTGGAAGAGGTTAAAAAGGTGAAAAAAGGATGAAAAGGTTAAGAAGTTTGAGGGTAAAAGAGCTCAAATAGGTGAGAAAAGGATGAAAAGGTAAAAAGATGTAGAGTAAGAGGGTTGAAAGAGGTTAGAAAGGTGAAAAGAATATGAAAATCTGTAGATTAAGAGGGCTGGGAGAGGTTAAAAATGGGAATAAAGGATGAAAAGCTGTCGAGTAAGAGGGCTGGAAGAGGTTAAAAGGGTGAAAAGAATATGAAAATCTGTAGAGTAAGAGCGCTGGAAGAGGTTAAAAAGGTGAATAAAGGATGACAAGCACTAGAGTAAGAGGCCTGGAAGAGGTTAAAAGGTGAAAACATATGAACAGCTGTAGAGTAAGAGAGTGGAATGAGCTTAAAAAGGTGAAAAAAAGACTGAAAAGGCCAAAAAGTTCTAGAGTAAGAGGGCAGAAAGAGGTTAAACAGGTGAAAAAAGGCTGAAAGGTGAGAAGTTTAAGGCAGAAAGAGGTTAAAATGGCTGCAGACATGCTGCTGCAGGAGCAGAAACACAGACGAAAATGTCCCCATAAGGATTGAATGGGAGAATGCCTCCCAAACTCCTGCGATTTTTTGGAAACTGTAATAGTTATCGGCAAAACGTGCTACATGTTGAGTTACAGGAGACATTGCTGAACGCACTCATGTCATTTATATTTCTGTAAAGTGCATAATGAGGACACAGGAGCGAGAGACAAAACATGTACCGTCTGCGATCCTCCAGAAATTTGGGCTCAAAATTAACATTGCGGCTTATGGGGAACATTCAGGAGTGCTTGTCGCTCCTGGGCTTCTAAATCCAAAACCTTAAGTCCTACAGCTGAAATGAGATCATCAGCTGAAAGCCAACAAGATTTCCTACATTTATATGCCTACATTGTCTATGTCAAGTACAAGATGTGGGATCCAAATCAAGCTGAAGCAAAAAAAAAATCCCGTTTTCGGAGCTGCTCCTCACTCTGGGGTGCGGCAGTTGATGATGTCACACACTCTAGCTCACGCAATACACACCCATTATAAACTCAGAAGACGGGCTTAAAATCCTTAAAACTAAAACTGCGACCATTTCAAAACCGTACAAGATTTTTAAAAACTGAACACAAGGTCAATAGTTCAAGGTTTTGTGATTCATTTAAAGTTTGAATGGTGTCTCTCGCTCAACGTATGAGTAACAAGAAGAGGTTGACAGTCGATGAGTTTTGAAGAGGATTTGAAGCTTTTCCCATCTGCTGCAATGTTAAATTTTTTTGGGAAAAAGCTGAATAGCTGAAAAAGTTGAAAAGTTGCTTGCAGCATTCACACTAATAACTTTAATAAATTCCAGAAGAACAATAGTGTGAATGCTTGCAGCATTCACACTAATAATAACTTTGATAAATTCCAGAAGAACAATAGTGTGAATGCTTTCAGCATTCACACTAACTAGACAATTCCCCGCTGGGAAATCGCGAGAGTGGGCTGTGCGGTTTGCCCCGTGACGAAAAAGCAAACATGGCATCAGCAAAGTTTCCTCACCATCAAGCGGGAAAAGCCTTAAGGAACACACACATGCCAGAGCAGGACATGTTTGAAAAACGTCGCAGATTTGTGACTTTTTTGACCTAGTCCCATTCATTTCTTATGGGAAATTTTTCGCAGTAGTATTCTGGAAAACTGAATAATAGCATACTGAGTCAGATCGAGCCGTACATTGAATGAATGAAAAAATAATCATTAAATGTAGTTTAAATGTTGGGAAATATACTGTGTGTGTGCGTTTGTGTGCATGTGAGTGCACGCTTAAGCATGGCTGTGTGTTTGTGTGTGTGTACATGTCTCTCTGTCTGTCTGTCTGTCTGTCTCATGTGTGTCTCCTGTCTGTCTGTCTGTCTCATGTGTGTCTCCTGTCTGTCTGTCTGTCTCATGTGTGTATCCTGTCTGTCTGTCTGTCTGTCTGTCTGTCTGTCTGATGTATGTCTCCTGTCTGTCTGTCTGTCACTCTCTCTCTTTGCCCAGCTGATTTCGGTTGCTAGGTGACAGTTGGCAGGGGCCGTAGCAACGGACTGTGAGGGAGTCAGTTGGCCCTCTCCACTCTGCTGCACGAACATTCCCCCATACACAATCATTGAAAACCCAGAATTCCTCCAAAATCACTCACCATCGTTTAAGGATCACAGTTCAAAAACTACACATCATAGGAAAAAAGTTCAAATACAACAAAAATACTCAAGACCTGTGCCTACATTTTAAAGCTGAAATTGTGTTTCTAGCTGAATGTATTCCAGAGCAGGAGATGTTTGAAAAACATCGCAGATTTGCGAGTTTTTTGACCTCATCCCATTCATTCCTTATGGGAAGTGTCTCGCAGCTGTTCGCATCTTACGACGCGAAAGATTAATATTCTAGAAAACTGAATTATAGCATACAGAGTCCGATCAAGCCGCACATTGAATGAGTGAAAAAATGATTGTTTAATGTAGTTTAAATGTTGGGAAATATACTGTGTGTGTGCGTCTGAGTGCATGTGAGTGCACGCTTAAGCAGCTCTGTGTGTGTGTGTCTACATGTCGCTCTGTCTGTCTGTCTGTCTGATGTGTGTCTCCTGTGTGTCTGTGTGTCTGTGTGTCTGTCTGTCTGTCTGATGTGTGTCTCCAGTGTGTCTGTCTGTCCGTCTGATGTGCGTCTCCTGTGTGTGTGTCTGTCTGTCTGTCTGATGTGTGTCTGTCTGTCTGTCTGTCTGTCTGATGTGCGTCTCCTGTGTGTCTGTCTGTCTGTCTGATGTGTGTCTAGTGTCTGTCTGTCTGTCACTCTCTCTCTTGGCCCAGCTGTTTTTGGTTGCTAGGTGACCGTTGGCAAGGGCCTTAGCAACGGACTGTGAGGGAGCTGATTTGAGAGCAATTTCTGCCTCACATCTAGGACGTCAAACTAGTGCTATTTGGTCAAAATCATACATGATATCGACAATTTTTTTTCACGATCGAGCCAGAAAGGCCTTAAAGAACACACTCATTAAGTTTTGTGGTCCTAGCTTCAGAAATGTGGAAATGGCAGCGAGTTAAAAAAGAGTGCAGTTTTGGAAATCCTTCTCCCGATTTACATTGGAGTAAATGGAGCATTTCAGAGCTACTCTTGTCGGTTAGCGGTCGATAATTCAAAAACCGTAAATCCTACCGATAAAGTGGACACACTGGGAGAAAGAAGACAAGTGTGGCTACAACTCTGGAAAGTATCACTGTTTTTGAGCCTAATTTGTGGCCAGGATCGTCACGGAAAGAGAAAATCTCGGAGCGAATTTTTGAATCTTGCTCACTCTGTCAGTTGGTCCTCTCCACCCTGCTGCACGAACATTCCGCCATACACACTCATTGAAAACCCTGAATTTCTCCAAAATCACTCACCGCCATTCAAGGGTCACAGTTCAAAAACTACACATCGTAGGAAAAATGTTCAAATACAACAAAAATACTCAGGACTTGTGCCTACATTTTAAAGCTGGAATGGTGTTTCTAGCTGAATGTATGCCAGAGCAGGAGATGTTTGAAAAACATCGCAGATTTGCGAGTTTTTTGACCTCATCCCATTCATTCCTTATGGGAAGTGTCTCGCAGCTGTTCGCGTCTTACGACGCGAAAGATTAATATTCTAGAGAACTGAATTATAGCATACAGAGTCCGATCAAGCCGCACATTGAATGAGTGAAAAAATGATCGTTTAATGTCGTTTAAATGCTGGGAAATATACTGTGTGTGTGCGTCTGTGTGCATGTGAGAGCACGCTTAAGCAGCTCTGTGTGTGTGTCTACATGTCGCTCTGTCTGTCTGTCCGTCTGTCTGTCTGATGTGTGTCTCCTGTCTGTCTTTCTGTCTGTCTGATGTGTGTCTCCTGTGTGTCCGTCTGTCTGTCTGTCTGTCTGATGTGTGTCTAGTGTCTGTCTGTCTGTCACTCTCTCTCTTGGCCCAGCTGTTTTTGGTTGCTAGGTGACCGTTGGCAAGGGCCGTAGCAACGGCCTGTGAGGGAGCTGATTTGAGAGCAATTTCTGCCTCACATCTAGGACGTCAAACTAGTGCTATTTGGTCAAAATCTTACATGATATCAACAATTTTTTTTCACGATCGAGCCAGAAAGGCCTTAAAGAACACACTCATTAAGTTTTGTGGTCCTAGCTTCAGAAATGTGGAAATGGCAGCGAGTTAAAAAAGCGTGCAGTTTTGGAAATCCTTCTCCCGATTTACATTGGAGTAAATGGAGCATTTCAGAGCTACTCTTGTCGGTTAGCGGTCGATAATTTAAAAACCGTAAATCCTACCGATAAAGTAGACACATTGGGAGAAAGAAGACAAGTGTGGCTACAACTCTGGAAAGTATCACTGTTTTTGAGCCTAATTTGTGGCCAGGATCGTCACGGAAAGAGAAAATCTCTGAGCGAATTTTTGAATCTCGCTCACTCTGTCAGTTGGTCCTCTCCACTGTGCTGCACGAACATTCCGCCATACACACTCATTGAAAACCCTGAATTTCTCCAAAATCACTCACCGCCATTCAAGGGTCACAGTTCAAAAACTACACATCGTAGGAAAAAAGTTCAAATACAACAAAAATACTCAGGACTTGTGCCTACATTTTAAAGCTGGAATGGTGTTTCCACGTGAACGTATGCCCGAGCAGGAGATGTTTGAAAAACATCGCAGATTTGCGAGTTTTTTGACCTCGTCCCATTCATTCCTTATGGGACATTTGTCGCAGTTTTTCGCGACGTACGTCGCGAAAAATTCATATTTTCCTGAGAAAAATAATAGCATACCGAGTCCGCCCGAGCCGCACGTTTTGATGTATTTTTTGTTGGTATTCGCTCAACGGTGCGGGGCGTGAAAAGTACCAAAAAAAGGACGGTAGAAGAAAAATAACTAGACAATTCCCCGCCGGGAAATCGCGAGAGTGGGCTGTGCGCTTTGCCCCGTGACGAAAAAACTATGAAAGCTACAGCAAAAGTTGAATCCCACGTTGATAATTTGGACTTTTATCTACATTTTAAAGTTTCAATGGTGTGTCTCGGTCAAAGTATGCCAGAGATGTCGACCTTTGAAAAACAAAGATTCATTTTTTTCCCCCAGCTCCATTGTCAACGGGAAATGAGGATTGCCAATGCTTTGATACGATACCATGATACTACAATGCAATGCTACAATGTATTCATTTCACCACCTACCATTCATTCTCAGCGTCTTCATCTATGGTCCTTGTTACAAAGGAAAACTAAACTTGGAACATAATTAATAATAATTCAACAGGCATACACTGACATCTTGTAACAGAGATAAAATTTATTTTTCTCCAAAAAAAAAAAAAAAAAAAGTAGAGGCCTTCTTCCTGGAGGTCTTCATCCTGAGTCTGTGAGTTGTTGTTCTTCCTAAAATATTAAACACATTCATTTAGTCAGGTAGGTTGGAAGTGTTCTCTAAGCACTTAATCAATGAAGATACAATGTTAAATGTCCCTTACTTCTCTGCTGCTGGGTTGACGTCTTCAGTGGAGAGTGAGCTGCTGCAGTCCTCTGGCAGTCTTCTTCCTGGATCACTGTTGCTGAATTTAAAAAGAAACATGAATTAGTTTAAAATCATCGCATAAACAATTGAAGAGAAAACAATATTACTTCCCTTATTTTGCTGCAGTCCTCTGGAGGTCTTCTTCCTGGATCATTGTTGCTGAATTTAAAGAGACATGAATTAGTTTAAAATCATCGCATGAACATTTGAAGAGAAAACAATATTACTTCCCTTATTTTGCTGCAGTCCTCTGGAGGTCTTCTTCCTGGATCACTGTTGGTAGATTTAAAGGACATTAATTAGTTACAGGTTCCAAAGATTGATGTAAACATTTGACGAGAAAATGTATACATTTTACAAAAATATAACTTCCCTTATTGTTGCTGCAGTCTTCTGGAGGTCTTCTTCCTGTAGTCTGTATAAATGTTGCCAGATTTAAGACATAAATTAGTTACAGATTTCAAAGACTGATGTAAACATTTCAAGTGAAAGTTGAGAATTTAATGAAATATTACTTCCCTTATTGTTGCTGCAGTCCTCTGAGGTCTTCTTCCTGTAGTCTGTATAAATGTTGCCAGATTTAAAAGACATAAATTAGTTACAGAGTTCAAAGACTGATGTAAATATTTAAATTGAAAGTTGAGAATTTAATGAAATATTACTTCCCTTATTTTCTTCTGGGTTGTTGTCTTCGTTGGAGAGAGATCTGCTGCAGTCCTCTGGGGGTCCTTCTCACTGGATCATCCAAGAAAGACAATGACATCGTCATTGAGTTAAATCACTAAATGCAAGTGAATCACTTTAAAAAAAAAAAAAACATACTTACTTTGTGATGGACATGGGTTCGACATGCAGCTTGGTCTGCATCTCAGCTGGACGTTCAGCTTCCTCCCTGCAACTCCTGCACTACATTGGCTAAGATTATCTTAGTTAATGTAGCTCTTACATTAGCTAAGATAATCTTAGCTAATGTAAGAGATTATCTTAGCTAATGTAGTGACAACAACCCAGCAGAAAACAAGAAAAAGGAAAAAAAAAAACATACAATAAAAAATACAATTACATTACAAGATAAAGAATTAAAAAACAAAATAAAAATACATACAAAATAAATGATTCATTAAACATACATCCTTAAATTACATAATTGCATGATAACTTATGTAAGCTTAGCTTAGTTAATGTAATAACTTACATTAGCTTAGCTATTACATTGCAGCTTACATTATATCTTACACATGCCATTCTCATCTAAATAGATGAGAAGAACATGAGTTAAGATATTACAAACAATGTCAATAAATACATACAAATGAATATATATATAAAAAAAATGTTGAAAGGTATTTACAAAATGATTAATTACAATACATTTAACACACTGGCCCAGTTGTTCTCATCATCTCGAGAGATGATGAGAAGGACATGAAAAAAAATTGCTGACTCCATTTTAAAATAAATACACAAATATATAAATACAGATATAAAGACATTTACACAAGATTAAACTATTTCCAGCCAAAACATGCCACTTTAACAACATACATATGAAAAACAATTACATTAAGACTACACACTAAAAGACTAAACAAGACTAAATCCTGAAAAAAATTGAGAGCCCATTAGTCAGTCAAAATACAATAAACTGGACTGTGGTAACTGTAATACGTTTGGAGAACACCTGATTGAAGACATTTATCAGGATGTGAAATGTAAATGTGGTCAATCAGTGTGTTCTTTTCTGTTGTTGAATTTGCTACTAATTGAGTGTAACCTCTGGACTGAAACAAATCTTTGATACTTTTTTTTCCTTTTGAAAGGAGGTCCTCATTAAAATCGCCACAAACAATGATGGGCTGGTGATTTATCATGTCCAATGAGTCCAAGAGGTTTTTCAAGTTTTGAAGAAAGATTCCCAGTTGAAAACTTGGCGGTTTGTACACAGTCGCTATTAGCACTTTGACTGGAGCCTCAATTTTAAGGACAACAAACTCCAAATCAGTGACCTGTTGCATGTACCTGCGAGGCTCTGCTTGAACAGTG
The DNA here is from genome assembly GCF_900880675.1 of Sparus aurata. Taxonomy (NCBI): domain Eukaryota; kingdom Metazoa; phylum Chordata; class Actinopteri; order Spariformes; family Sparidae; genus Sparus; species Sparus aurata. Next base: position 22,863,476 of record NC_044199.1, read on the forward strand.
TCTCTACAGTACATGGCAACTCCACCTCCCTCTTTTTTGGCCATGTTCACACAGCTGTTATAAGACAGCTGTCTGCTACGTGTGAACATGGTGTACCCCTCCAATTGAAAAATTTCAGCTACAGAGGACCCCGACAAATGTGTCTCTGTAAGGCAAAGCACATCTGCTCGTTGGAGCTCGTGATGTGCTTTGAGGTCCACCATGTGACATGGCAGACCCTGCGTGTTGTGGTGGACAATTGTCAAAACCTTTGGATTTTCTTGTACAGATTTTAAAAGCGTTAATAATGGTCTACAGCTCTGGAATGATGCATGAGGCATACTTTCCAGAGCCGTCTTGATCTTTGGGTCAGCGTAAATTTTTTTCTCATCAAAGTCAAGGATGGTGAGACCTTGAAGCGAGGTTGTACGGCTGAGCGCGACGTACGCCATACCAGATTCAAAAATACGCTTCAGACACACAACCGCCGACGGCATGGTCATTCCTTGAACTTTGTGGGCCGTACAAGCAAAAGCTAATTTCATGGGGAACTGCCGGCGAACAACCCCTTTTTTGTTACTTAGGTTCTCCTCAGATCTTTCGATGTACACCGAGTTATCTGAGGGACCTAAGATTTTTTTGCGGAATCTCTGTCCTGCTGTAGGATTGTCCAGCAGGAGTCCAATCATCTTCACGCCTCCTGGTTCTCTGATTACAATGTTAGAAATGGTTCCAAATGTACCGTTCACAAGGCCATCTTCCACATCTAAATTTCGGATCAACATAACGCGTACTCCTTGAGCAGCCATTATGTTGTCGGGCAAATCTCGCTTGTGTCCTTTAATTTCCCCAGACACAAACGTCATGCAGCCAGTTCTGGGGTCTTTTCGAAAATCACGAGCTGCAATGCTAATCGCATCATTGTAGGAAGCAGTTACGATGTCGGCGTTGTGACGGTCTACTTCTTTGTTTGTGGCGTAGATGTGTAGAGTTAGTGCCGGACAATGCTGACCATCAGCCACTGCCTGTGTAAGCAAGAGCCTGTCTTCATCTAACAAAGGATCTTCCTTTTGCTTGACCCTGAGACGGTTCAAGAGTTCAGCAAAAGCTCGATCATCTTTCTGTCGCATGATCTCTGTCAGGGTGACCATTTTGAAGTTATCCTTCCAGAGATCAAACTCGGTCTCCTCGTACACACACAGTGGCTTGGCTTTACCGAGGGGCGGCAGTTGATAAAAGTCACCTACAGCAAGGACAGACATGCCTCCAAATGGTTTCCGATTACCCCTGATCTGCTGAAATCGCCAATGCACGTAGGCAAATAGCTCTTTAGAGACCATGGATATCTCATCAATGATGAGAATCTCAGCGTTGGCCAGTGTTGCTCTGACTTCGTCAAGTGCATTCCCAAGACCTTGATAAGGTGGCTTCAAGGACCTTGGTAATTTAAGAATGGAGTGCAACGTGTTACCTGATATGTTAAATGCTGCTGTACCTGTGAATGCGGTCAGCAGCACTGCGGGTTGGGACATGTCTGCGTGGTCGCGAAATCTCGGGAGCTCACGCAGAATTCTCGTTGCCTCGTGGTGAATGCACTTAATCACATGCGATTTGCCACATCCAGCCCCTCCCGACAGGAAGTAATAAAATGGTTCTGGATTGTGGCCCCAGACTAGTTCAAAGCACCACTGTCGAACACTGTAGAAAACGGAAGCCTGAGTTTCGTTCAGACTTTGGTACATTTTCCTAACAAAGTCTGGACTCAACTCTGGAGCTTCTATTCTAGGCATAGAGCTCCCCTTATCCTTTTTAGTGCCGAATTCAGGAACATCTTCACCGTTTTGATCTTCATCGCGAGGTTCACATTCAGCCAGGCACTCCAGCCGGTCCACTTCAATTTCGGGCGCAAAAGAGTTCCAAGCGTTTACGAGAGGACCGCACACCTGAAGCTGTTGAAACGCAGCTTCCATGGTTTTTCCTTGGCCCTCATAACGTTTTTTGTTGTGCCCCACGATTAACTCTACTCTCGTACCCCACTTCTCGCTACACCTATAAAACTCTTCATAAGTGGGGTGCGCTTCATCTCTCAGATCGGCGTCGGATCGATGTGGGAGATAAAGTTTCAGCAATCTTCTGTAAAACTTCTCGGGAGTTTTTTCCTCTGAGAAGCGAGTAAATCTAATGATTGCTGGTTTTCCTACAGTTCGTTTTTGAATAAATCCTTGATCATTTAACAATAAAATAGCATTTGGGCTTTCCGTTTGCTGGCCGTAGAGTACCCTGTAATCCGACGCAAACTCGGCCAGACACATACGTTCAAACTCTCGAGTGAGAGGTCTGTTGACGTATTTTTCAGGCAACCCCGACATCCATACGTCCTCTGATCCGGGTTCCATTCCTACCAGTCTACTCATTGGGTGACTCATTTTCAGACCTTCCTCATCGGTCTGAATAAACACCACGGATCGGGAGCACTTCTTGAGGCGTAAGCTGCAGGTACGGGCTACGGCCTCCTGTGCGCTGACCTCTCTGTGTTTAGAGTAGGCCTGCATAATTTGTTTCATTTCGTCGCGCTTGTTAACATCAGATTTCTTAACATCTTTGATGACGTTCTTAAGGAATTCCGTCATCTCGTGCTCCGGTTTCGCTACATATGACATCATGTACATGATGCAGCTGTAGTCGTCTATGACGTACTGGATGTCCATGTTTGCATTCCACGCTCTAAGCAAATCAGGATTGTAGGCATTTACCCAACAATCATTTGGATGGCGCTTCAGCATCACGACATGGTTGTTTGCCAGGCGCTGCGCGGCGGAGAAGTATTGCTCATAAGTTAAGTTGCACTGGCAAAGCAAGTCTGTCAAACTGCTGAACGAAGCGCCTGAATCCATAAGCAGATCTCTAACTGGTTGGAGCGTTCGCTTAGCCAATTTTTGGTTTTCTGCAAGGGCCTTTTTCTGCTCCGCTATTTGCGCTTCGAAGTCTGCATCATCTTGATCCTCTTTTTGGTGGTAATTAATAGTGGGGGGCCTGGTGATGAATGTTTTATCCATCGGTAGTTTTGGAAAGCCGAACCTGCAGGCTACATTTCCCTTCTTACAGGACTTTGAATGTTTCCTGCTGTGCACCTGTACCTCTGACACTATTTTGTGGAGTTCCGGATCTGTGTCAGGGTCGGGCATTTTGCAACTAATGTATTTATCTATAAATTCCATGATGTGACTATCGGGGTCCTCTTCAAATTTAGGTGAATCTTTTATCCAAATTAGCATGTGGATGTGCGGGCTTCCCCTGGCTTGGAACTCAACGCGATAAAAATAATCTTCTACTTCACCAATGGGTCGTGCAGGAGAGAGGATGAGGTTCGTCATGAGAGCCTCCACTCTCTTTTCAAACATGCGCATTACTGTGACAGGGTTACTTCTCAAAATGTCGCATTTTGTTTTCCAATCTAAATCTGAGAACAGCCCTTGTTCTCCCTGCTGAGCTTTGATGACCTCTATGAATTCAGGCCATCTCATCTCAGCAGCGGAGAACGTGGCAAAAAATGTTGGCTTTCCAATTTGACGAACCATGGCGTGCACATCTTTAAGTGTTTTGTTCCAATAGGCTGGAGTGCCTCTAAGAGGCTGCATGAACCTGGTCGCATCTTGGCTCATAATGAGCCGTTCTACCTCATCCTTGTCCTGGAGCATGACATTGTTGATGCGACGTCCGTCTTTGGTTTTCGACTTTCCTTTGCGCATTTGTATAGACATGCTATTTGTTGCGAGGTGAGTCTCTGTAACAAACTGCGCAAAGAAAAGATAACTCTGGTCACTTGCAAAACGTGTGTCTGCAGCAAAGAGCCTAGAATTAAAGTAAAGGCTCGGGGACAGGGAGACAGTTCTAGCTTCGGCTAATGTGTTCTCTCCTGTCGGGAATTGTACAGGAAAAGCCATGGCCTCCAACTTAGGTATGGTGAAAAAACCAACCGGTTTGTTGCCTTGCGCGGGTGCAACACTAAATATTCCGTCGCCATATGAAAGGATTTCCTGTGCAATGTCGGGGGGCTGCATGCAAGTGTCCAGAGAGAGGCCTGGTCTCAGCTCCTCCTGTTCTTCCTCATCTGCCTCTAACTGTCCCGGCTCGTTTTGGCTTTTAAAAATGTCCTCCAAATCTACATCCCTATCTTCCTCTGGGATGCTGGGATCCTCGTCGTCAATGGGCTCCTCTTCTTGTCTGGACTCCTCTTCTTCGATGGGATCCTCTTCTTCGAGCAGACAGTCAAAAGTGGCAGTCTCATCGATAAACACGTCTTTATATTCGGAATGCATCTCTTTCAACGTTGCAAGGCCAGCTAGCACATTCTTCATATTAACGGTGTAAAAGTGCTGGTAACCTTTGTATTTGATGTGCCTTTTTAATTTCACTTGAAGCAGCTGCGCTTCTGCTCTGGGCCTCGGGAGACTATTGACGGTCGCTTCCATTTCTGATGGAACGCACACAACAGCTCCGTGGACTGCTCTCTGTTGGCCTTTTGGCAGAGCAACAATTTTTGCAAATGGCAGGATTTTTGCAATCAGCTGCCTCTCAAGCATATTAAGTACAGACAATTTTGGGGGGATGGGCGCCAACTCCAAATTGTTTATGACTGCCATGGGTGGTATGCGTCCTCTGATAAGGTGGCTGTCACAGGTGTAGCATATCCACTCATGCAGTCTCTCTTGTGGCACAGAGCAAGGTGTAGAGCAGTCACTGTCACAAAAGTGAACATACTTTCCTGTCAAGCATGCTGCTGCCACTTTTGCATGTTTACTATATTTTTGCCTTTTGCATTCTTTGACCTGATTAGGAAACTGGGCTCTGTGACAAACAGTGCAAATGTATGTGGGTCCATGTCTAATGGACTCACGAAAGGCAGCTATGGCTACTTCCATCAGCGGATTAATCAGGGGCTGGGGGCGGTGGGGCACAATTTGTCTGTATTTTCTCTTGAGTCTAAGCGCTCTCTGCATCTTGTAAAATATGCTAAAGGCAGCATTTGTGGCCAATTTGGTTGCTCTCTGCTGGTTACAACGTTGATTAAAACAACGCTTAAATTCTGTATCGTTGTGATATCTAAGATTGAAATCTTGCTTTTGTTTTTGGCTATAGTTTGGATCTGTGTTGTACCTTTGAGACATGACAAATTTTTGTCTGCTCCGAAATACTGCATTCGACTTGTATCTATCTGTAATGTGTTCCTTTTGTCTGGTGCGGAACGTGGCATCTTCCTTGTATTTCTTTGTAATGTAAGTCTTCCGTTGTTGCCTGAAAGTAGCATCTTTCCTGTATCTTCTGGCGAGTTCTTCCTTCTTCTTATCTTGAACATTTTCATGGTAACATCTGAAGGATCGCCGTTTCTGATGGAGACTGTTTTGGACATATCTTCTCCTTTGTGCTTGGATTCTTTTTCTCCTAAATTCTGGACAGCTGCTGTATTTTTTCCATTCATATTGGGTTTTTTTCCTTTTTTCTTCACCAGACAGTACAGTGCGTTGGTTTTTGCTGGCTCTCCGCATTGCTCTTCGTCGCTGTTGCTTTGGCAACTTTGTGAAATGTTCTTTAGCCGGTTTCAGAGCTGTCTTGAGGACAGGTCCTGCTGGGCAGGGTGCAGGAGCCGTCTTGAGGACAGGCTCTGCTGGGCGAGGTGCAGGAGCCGTCTTGAGGACAGGCTCTGCTGGGCGGGGTGCAGGAGCCGTCTTGAGGACAGGCTCTGCTGGGCGAGGTGCAGGAGCCGTCTTGAGGACAGGCTCTGCTGGGCGGGGTGCAGGAGCCGTCTTGAGGACAGGCTCTGCTGGGCGGGGTGCAGGAGACGTCTTGAGGACAGGCTCTGCTGGGCGGGGTGCAGGAGCCGTCTTGAGGACAGGCTCTGCTGGGCGGGGTGCAGGAGCCGACTTGAGGACAGGCTCTGCTGGGCGGGGTGCAGGAGCCGTCTTGAGGACAGGCTCTGCTGGGCGGGGTGCAGGAGCCGTCTTGAGGACAGGCTCTGCTGCTGGTGGGAGAGCTGTCCTGGATACACCGTGTGCCAGAGATGCCTGAAGGTGTTCTCTGGAACCAATGGCTTCGAATGACACCGGCACAAACTCATAACTGGCAGACGGTGCGCGATTTGCAAAGAGTTTGTGCAGGTGGTCAGCCAAGTCACTGATTTCCAAGAAGGTCTTCATAATTGCAGTTCCGTGGGGGTGAGGTAAGCCCACCGCGTTTCTTGAGTGTGAATCAAATACACCATACCTGCCTGATTGGTCACGGAAAACTGCAATACATTCTGGACTTACTATGATTAAAGCCAGATTAACTTCACCTGACAGACACTCTAACTGTGTGGCAAGGGGCAGACCCCAAGCCTGGCTTCCACTGGCTTTCACAGGTCCACACCTGATTTCAGGCCAGTGGAAGTGAAACATATCTGTGTCAGTCAGGACTTGTTTGGGCAGTTCTTCCACAGTGAGATGGTCACTGTGGAATTTTTTCTTCCGGATCAGCTGTCGTTTTACACCTACATAAAGCGAATCTCCCTTTGCAAGCACTCTATCGAGAGCAGCACTGTTCAACTGACACCCCTCATTCTGATAAGCCAGAAAAGTCAGGGACATGCAGGTACACTGGTGGTTCCTGGAGAACTTCCTGTACCTTATGTCACTCTGACTATGACTGGCCCTAATACTAGAACTAACCGGCACCTGAAATATAAGAAATTATAATCATTATCATAAAGGATCACTTATTAGCATAATCGTGAGCCTAGTTAACATTATCAACATTTGTAAAAATGTACTGTTTCATATACTACAGTCATAGCATACTGATGCTTTAAGCAAATGTGACTAACATTTTACCTTCTGCAGCTTTAATTAAATTAACTATCAACCATCCAATTAAACAGTATCATTTCCACCAAATTTTCCTAATCAATTGAATGTATATAAAAAATCCTGACAATCTCACACATACACAAATGATTATTATGCTAATCATACTTGACTTGAACACATTAACACAGATCATTCCACAGTTTGAAGGAGGCTTTAAAGGACCTTGAACTCTCACATCCCTTGTACTTCTGTCACACCGTTTATACATGAAAACATTGATAAATATTACATTTTTTACTACAATGGCAGTGTATTAAAACATATCGCTTACATGGGAGTCACTGGCACAAAAAGGTTTGTTTTGTTTTTTTACTATTAAAAGGCTTAAAGGACATTAGAGGATTGAAAAATACATTCCTGAAATTTTAAACTCCAAAATACACACCTGTGGTCATTTTCAAGCCATAAGCATCAACACAGCCAAAATGATCTAAAATATGCCAAGGACCACAGGAGGAATAAAGGAGACTACTAACTTCAGACTGACACAAGATGTTAACTGACTAAGATACTTTATCTTTAAACAATTGATAAAATAGTGTCAAACTACTTGTTCAGTCATTTTGTTCATAATTTGATTATTACTATTATTACTTATATTAATTGTCTCCTTCATTTCCTTTTTTTTTTTTTTTTTTTGCATTTCAGTTGAAAGTAACCTTTCCCCCGAACAAACAACATTAAGCCCACAGTAAACCCGAATGTAAATATCCTTACTTCTTTAGAAGGGGAATGAGAGGCGGAGAGTCCATCATTGATGATCCAGGGCCAGCAGGTCGATGAGGGATCTGGTGTCCAGACGGCCTGTGAGAAGTCACAACACCAGTTAATATTTAGACATGAGGCAACACAACAAGTTGATACAAGAAAAGTTTTCAAAATTTCAATTACTCACTGACATTTGTGAACTGCAGAGAAAGATAATGGTATCAGAGATGTTAAATTAACCAGTTTAATGTAGTTACAGCTGATTTTACAGTTGACGTTGTGTGTGTCAGTTGTGGAGTAAATACCTTAGCTGGGCGAGGAGACTGACAGGCCGCAGCTTTAAAGGTCTGGGACGGTCCAGCCGGTGAAGGGGTCTGCATCCTGGCAACCTGATAACAAATAACAACTATTCAGTAAAATGAAGACTAATGACATTATGAACTTTATTCAATAGGAATAATATTTACCTTCGCAACCGGTGAACAGCAGGGGGTTGCCGGATCACCCAAACTACAGGACAACCTAACTGGAGGGGATCCAACCAGCTGTTGACACATGAGAACAAACATGTTAAACTTCACACGTCTCAGTGACGTCACACTGTAGATTCTATGCAAGATTTTGTCTGTTGGGTCAGAGAGCAACATACATTGGTCACTGAAGTTTGGGTGCGGGGGGGTGATCCATCCGTGGTCCTGGACCGAGGAACCGGGCTGGAGGGGGCGTCGTCCTCCAGTCGCCGTGACAGCCTGGCTGGAGGGGATCCAACCAGCTGTCAACAGATTAGAACAAATATATAAAAATTCAGACAGAGTGGACAATGTAGTTATGCCTCCATGAACACACCGTTTCAACTGTAAACACTGACTGTGTGTCAGTTGTGTAACATACATTGTTCACAGGAGACTGGTGGAGAGGGGGGCGTCTCTCCGTGGTCCTACGACGCCTGGCTGCCGCTGGTGAGGCCACCTGCACCGTCAAATAAAACATAGCAACAGTAACTGTAGGGAACAAGGAGAAACTATATATTACAGCTGAGAAGAAATGTCAAGACAATTTACCTTGCGCGCTGGAGGGGACGGGACGTCAGACAGCTGAGAGGGAGACACTTCCTCCATAGCACGAAGGGCCGTGCTACTGAACCACATTGGGTTCAGTGGAAGGAAGGACTCCTTCTCCTGTGAAAGACAAAAAAACCCAAAATGAACACAAAGACAAATGAGTATTTGTCTGGTCAAATACACAAAGTTTAAATACTAACCAGTTAACTTGTGAAAAAAAGAAAAATCTCTCACCTGCTGCTGAGCCACGCTGGCCTGACTAGGAACCTGCGACTGGAAAAGCACATCACACATTTGATTATATAGATGCTTTTTAGTGATGACTGTGAACCCGTCCACCAAAAGGTACACAAACACATGTAAACACACATAATATATATAAAAAAAAAAACCTACTAACCTTGCTGCTCTGACCAACGACCTCCCACTGGAAGGGGTCAGGAGACGGAGGAGCACGTACCTCTCCCTTCACAACCAGCTTAGGAGAAAACTTCCTAAGCGGCCGTGAAGGAGTAGGAGACACCGGGGGAGGGGTAGGAGGTGTCTCGAGGAACTGCTCCGTGGAGGTCCACAGCAGCTGGGTGAGGATCCCCATCCCCTCACGGTCGCTCAGGTGAACCTGCAGACATGACAATACAAATCCATTTACAGACAAAGTTCAACTTCAAAAGTAGCTCATGTTGACTGTTTCATATCAACACACCAGAAATTATAGCAAATTAGACTTTTTCTGTCACACAGAGATATTCTACTTACGCCGTCACTGCTCCACAGAACCAAGCGCGTACGGGGGAAGTACTCCTCCGCAGAGAAGTACCTCAAGCCTAAAAATATAAAGACATTTTTAAGTACATTTCTTTTTCGTGCTTTTATTGACAAGTTTTTTTTTTTTTTTTTAAACATACCCATACGAGCCGTCACGCGGTGGTACTCGCGGCGAAGGTCCCTCTGGTGCTCCTCATCCTCGTTCAGGCGGGGGGGGAAGTCCAGCACAAAGACCTGTAGAGAACAAAATTTTAGAAACCACCAATTGACAGTTTCATTCAAAATCACACACACACACTAAGCTGACATTAAGCTCATACAATTAGTCTTATTGGAGTAATCAATCTACTTCTATTGTTGTAAAACTACTAAGAATACAGGACAAGTGAGACATGAAAAAAAAAAAGCTTACCTTCGGCCAGCCGCTCCTCACAGCAGTGAGGTGTGGGCGTGCAGGTAGTCGAGTGGTTAAAGCGCATGCCACATATGCAGCAGACCCTGGTTCGAATCCTGGCCAGCGGACCTTTGCTGCATATAACACCCCCTCTCTTTCCCATTTCAAGAAATCACTGTCTAATTAAAAAGGTGTAGATGCCTAAAAAAGAAAAAAACTATAAACAAATAAAAGCTTACCTTCGGCCAGCGGCTCCTCACAGCAGTGAGGAATCGGGCGTAGTCGACGGCTGCCTCATCCACGGTCCTGCTCGCCGTCAGGTTGTTGCTAGGGGCAAGAACACAAACAGCATCAGGGGAGCGAGGAACTTTAGCATGCAGGACCTCAGTCCGCAGCTGAGCGGCATGGGCCCCGGGGGTCGACATGAAACCAAAAGAAAACTTCCCTTCTGGCATCACGGCGAAACCGTCCACGATGGACCGGAGATGGGAGTCCCCGACAATCAGAACAAACTGCAACAACAAAGAAAGTTTCTTTAGCATGAACATCATTAATCCCTCTCAAGATCGATTACTTCCTTCATAAACTGGACAATAATAGCACCTTCTTGTCAGACTCCGGTGGGATGACCAGCTTGTGGCTCCGTCCAGTCCACTCCGAAGGTGGCCAGCTCGTCGCCGGATGGCGGTAACCGGTACCGCAGCCTGTTTAGTAAAGGACAAAACGGATAAAAGGTAAAACTGATGAGGGAAAGCCTACCAGGAAATATCAACAATCACTTGTAAAAAAAAAAAAAAAGCACAGGAAAACCAGTTTAAAAAGTTTAATATTGACGATGAATTACTTTCTGGATCATTTAGGGATAAAACAGGTGAATACTTACGTGCACGAACTTCAGCATCAGCCAGGCTCCAGAAAGGCTTGGCAGGGGGTGAAGATCCAAATGCCTGATGACAGATTACAAACACATTAAACCTCAGACAATGTCCCATTGAGAGAGAGAGAGAGAGAGAGAGAGAGAGAGAGAGTGAGTGAGGTAGGAACATACGTTGCCGACTGGAGCTCGGGAGCAGGGGGGGCGGGTCTTCCTGGTCCTTTTGGTCCTTGACCCTCTGGAAGGCTCCTCTCCAGCCAGGGGGGACACCGTCTGATGAAATATTAACATCAAAGACATGGCAGACATACAGAAATCAGCAGTTAATGAGAAAGCAATAGATGTAACATTTCTACAGCCATTTGCATGCAGATAGCTGTCACTGCGACACAGAAGCTTATTTACTGTGCAAGTACCTCCGGGGGGGGTGGGGGGGACCTCAGCTCCTCCAGGTCGAGCTTCCTCCACTCCGACTCCCAGCGCTTCCTCGCCGCCACAGACCGTCTCGACTTCCTTGGCATCCTGCTGACAGAAGTTAAAGACAGAAAAAAAACAAAAAACAACAGAAATGCCTCTCAAAGGTTAATAGGCTAACTTGTCAAACTGACCTAAACCTAAACTACCTAATGTAAAGTAATCTAATCTATGACAACCTAATGTAATATCTTATACATAAAATGAAATTTGAGTTTATGAGGTTTGTGTGTGTGTGATGTGGTGATACTGCTCTGCGAAGGTTGAGGGCGATGAATCAACAATGATGGTCACTCTCAGCTGTCGAAGCACAGGAACCCTTTAATCTTATCAAAGACATTATGCAATAAAAAGTTAAATGTCTCGCAAATGTTACGAGTCACTGTAAATTGTGTCAATTCTATATTATAATTACTTTAAATGATAAATATAATACTATATTAATTTTATACTACACAGTATTATATTATAATAGTTTATTCTTCAAATCAAAGAATTACTATGACAAAATAAATATACAACACAAGTAAAAGTGACATTAACTTCATCAAATGTACAGGATTTTATCAACATCTGAATGCACTTTATTATCAAAAGCAAATATAGCCATGTTTTAAAATGCTTCCTTTTCCATTTAATCAAGGCAGGTTGTAAAAGTGTATAATACATTTAAGTATGATATTTTTACACTACATAAAAAAAACATTTAAATCACATATTATCAGACAATCTAACAAACAAAAGGAGAAATGTGTTTTTAGGTGGACAGAAGGTAGTATTAAATACTAGTCACAAACGAAACAAGCAGATAGATAAGAAATACAGCTTTCAGCTTGTGTTAAACAGAAAAAAAAAATAAATAAATAAAATAAAAACTTTTATTTTTAAATCCCCAAATCATGGAGTGTAAAAATCTGGACCTATGCAGGACAGTTCACAGAGAGAAAAATGGCTGCCGTTCGCGCCGCGAGAGAACAAAGGCCAACGCTTGCGCAGTTAGAATCTAGCTTGACCTAATGATATAGCTTTTAACTCAGAGTTCTTATATAGTAACAGGTCGACCATAAACAATCAGTCTTCCGAAAATCGCGAGACACTTATGTCTAGCTTCAGTAATCTCACTTTTGTTAACGGTGTACAGATGTTAGCACAGTTAACGCAGTTAGAAATCTGACCCGTTAAGGATCTATGCATGACAGGACAGTTCAGGGGAGAGAAAAATGGCTACCGTTCGCGCCGCGAGAGAACAAAGGCCAAGATTTGCGCAGTTAGCATCTAGGTCGGCCTAATGTTTTAGCTTATAGCTCAGAGTTCTTATATAGCAACAGGTCGACCATAAACAATCAGTCTTCCCAAAATCACGAGACAGTAATGTCTATCTTCAATAATCTCACTTTTGTTAAAGGTGTACGGATGTTAGCACAGTTAGCTTTTCGCTGCGGTTAATATTCCCCTATAGAAAAAGCTAAGTCACCGCTGTTGGCTTAGAGCGCGGCCTAATGTTTTATATAGCAGAGCCGAGTAGCGCCGTTAGCTAGTCTGAATAATGTTGTATTGAAACAGACTGACGGAGCCCCGTTACTGTTAGCTAGACAGACATATTATATATTTATGGAGCCCTACAGCTTTGCTAGACGCTGTTGGCCCGGAGCTACTGGGCTCCGAGTAGCCGAGCTGATGTAGGCCCGTTAGACGTTAGCTTGTCCGGGCTAATGCTAACGCTAGCTGTTAGTTTGGCTACTCGGTAATCCGGCGCCAAGTACCGGATTAATATCGCTGAAACAGACCGACCATAAACTATTACATTCATTTTTCCGAAATCATAAGTAATCGTGATCATGGGAGGGACAGAAATATCTGGCTTCAATAAAATCCACTTTTATTAATGATTTCAGTATGCTAATGTAAGATATAACAGGTACTTACCTCTGATGAGGTCAAAGGGTATCGTGCAGAGCCGGACCAGTGGTTTATATCAAGGCCAAAAAAAAAGATGCACACACAGCTGTCCAATCAGAGTCGTCTTGGGGTGTATGTCATCTGTATCCGAGGTGATTTGTCAAATGAGATGGCTGATATCTGTGCACTTGACACAGACTCCGGACGATCATACTTTGCTGCAGTTCACTATTTATATTTATTTTTATGAATGTATTAGGATGTTATACATTAAAAACATCAATGTTAATTAGAACACTTAATTAAATATATATAAAATAAAATATTAATTGATAACAATTTAATTATTATATATTATTGAATACAAATTGTATATATTTAATCATGTTTATATTTAATTAATGTATTATAATATAATACACTAATGAAAATGTCATTATGAATCAATAAATATTATTAATGATATTAAGTAATTTTCAATAAAAATTTAAGCCAGCATTCCAGTTTGTTTTGTTTCAGCTGATGGAGTATGAAGAGATGTTACAGTGAGAATGAGTCAAATATTTTGAGAGAAATTCAATTCAATCTCAATATATCTATGAGCTGAAACATTTACATATTTGACTGGAGTTCCTGGCTTGAATGAATGAAAAGATAATCGTTAAATATAGTTTTTATAATAATGTTGGGAAATATACTGTGTGTGTGTTTGTGTGCATGTGAGTGCATGCTAAAGCAGGAGGATGAATGATAATGATAATAATAAGAAGAGGCACGAGGAATAATTGTTTATTATTGTTATTCCTCGCGTCTCTTCTTATTAGTGGTGCTCTGCTCTCTGTGTGTATTAAACTGACTCATTGATAAATCTGTCACTCTCTCTTCCTGTGCTCCGCACAGCCCACAATGGGCCCCTATTGCTTTGCCATTGAGGGGTCCCATTCCGTCATCCCATTAATTCCTTAGAAGAAAATTGTCGAGGTTTTTTGCGACTTGCGATATTTCCTAACAGATATAGTTTGTTAGGAAATATCCTGTGTGTGTGTGTGTGTGTGTCTATCTGTCTGTCTCATGTGTGTCTCCTGTCTGTCTGTCTGTCTGTCTTTCGCTCTCTTTACAATGGAGTGAATGGAGCAGTTGAGAGCTACTCTTGTCGGTTAGAGGCAGGTAAATCCAAAACCATAAATCCTACCGATAAAGTAGACACATTGGGAGAAAGAAGATACGTGTGGCTACAACTCTGGAAAATATCACTGTTTTTGAGTAAAGTGGCTGGGAGCCGTCCACTGAAAGAGAAACATTTCTGAGAGTTTTTTAAATCTCTCATCCAGCCATCAAAATGATACATCTTAGGAAAAAAGTTCAAATGCAGCTCAAATACAAAGGACTTGTGCCTACATTTTGAAGTTTGAATGGTGTTTCTAACTGAATGTATGCCAGAGCAGGAGATGTTTGAAAAACATCGCAGATTTGCGAGTTTTTTGACCTCATCCCATTCATTCCTTATGGGAAGTGTCTCGCAGCTGTTCGCGTCTTACGACGCGAAAGATTAATCTTCTAGAGAAACTGAATTATAGCACAGAGTCCGATCAAGCCGCACATTGAATGAGTGAAAAAATGATCGTTTAATGTCGTTTAAATGTGGGAAATATACGTGTGTGTGCGTCTGTGTGCATGTGAGAGCACGCTTTAGCAGCTCGTGTGTGTGTCTACATGTCGCTCTGTCCTGTCTGTCGTCT